>NC_091321.1:11260842-11365842 GCF_038502225.1 Cherax quadricarinatus
TCATCCTCCTTTGTACATTTTCCAGAGCATTTATATCCATTCTGTAATACGGTGACCAAAACTGTGCAGCATAATCTAAATGAGGCCTAACCAAGGATGTATAGAGTTGAAGAACAACCTGAGGACTCCTATTATTTATGCTTCTTGATATGAAGCCAAGGATTCTATTAGCTTTATTGCAAACACTTATGCACTGTTGTCTTGGTTTCAGATTACTGCTAACCAGAACTCCTAAATCTTTTTCGCAATCCGTAATATTAAGATCTACATTATTTAGTTTATATGTGGCATGGTTATTGTCCTGTCCAAGTTTTAGAACTTTGCATTTGTCTATATTAAACTGCATCTGCCACTTCTCCGACCACTGCATCAGTCTATTCAAATCTTCCTGGAGTGCTCTAATGTCCTCGTCAGAATGAATTCGACGGCCTATTTTGGTGTCATTGGCAAACTTGCCGATGTCGCTCTTTATGCCCTCATCAATGTCGTTTATGTAGATTGTGAACAGCAGGGGGCCCAACACTGACCCCTGTGGAACCCCGCTCGTGACGCTTCCCCACTCTGATTTCTCCCCATTTATGCAAACTCTCTGCTGCCTATTTGTCAACCATGCCTCTATCCAGGAAAAAATTTCTCCTCCAATTCCATGTGCCTTAATTTTCCTCAATAGTCTCTGATGTGGGACCCTGTCAAAAGCCTTACTGAAGTCCATATACACAATATCATATTCATTACCATGCTCTACCTCCTCAAATACCTTAGTGAAAAAAGTTAATAATTTCATAAGGCAGGAACGCCCCTTTGTAAAACCATGCTGAGATTCGTTGATTAATTTATGCTTTTCAAGGTGGCTACGAACTGCCTCGGCAATTATTGATTCCATAAATTTTCCCACTATGGAGGTTAGGCTTATTGGTCTATAGTTCGAAGCTAAGGACCTGTCACCTGCTTTAAAAATAGGTATCACATTTGCCATTTTCCACTTATCTGGCACCATGCCAGTTTGTAGTGATATGTTGAAAAGATTAGCCAAAGGTTTGCTAAGCTCCTCTTTACATTCCTTTAGAAACCTTGCATACAGTTCATCAGGGCCTGGGGATTTGTTAGGTTTTAATTTATCTATTTGCCTAAGGACCATGTCACTTGTGACCCTAATCGTGCGCAGTTTATTATCGTCCTGTTCTACATAATTTATCATTTCCGGAATATCGCTGGTATCCTCCTGTGTAAAAACTGAGAGGAAGTATGTGTTAAAAATTCTACACATTTCCTTATCACTGTCAGTGAGCTGACCCGAGGAACTTTTGAGTGGGCCTATCTTGTCCCTGATCTTACTTCTGTATACCTGAAAGAATCCTTTTGGGTTAGTCTTCGATTCTCTTGCAACTTTAACCTCATAATCTCTTTTTGCTTTTCTAATTACCTTTTTTTATTTCTCTCTTTAACTGAATATATCGATTTCTTAACTGCCCCTCTCCTCTTTTGATTTGCCTATATATGCCTCTCTTTTGACCAATCAGATATTTTAATCTATTGTTCATCCATTTAGGATCATTTTTGTTTGATCTGATTTCCCTATTTGGAACATAATTTGATTGAGCAGCTAGAACTATGCCCTGGAAAGCATCATATCGGCAACCATCACCACCTACCTGACCCTTAGTCAGGTCATTCCAGTTCAGCCCACCTAAGTAATTTTTCAGTCCTATGAAATCAGCCAAGCGAAAGTCAGGGACGGAGACGTGATTGCCATTATTAGGGGAATTCCATGATATATTAAAACTGAGTGATTTGTGATCACTTTCCCCAAGCTCATCATTAACCTCAAGATTATTAATTAGTGTTTCCCTACTGGCAAGAACCAAGTCAAGGAGGTTATTTCCCCTAGTTGGCTCTGTCACAAACTGTTTTAAAAAACAATCCTGGGTTGTATCAAGAAAGTCACCTGACTCTAAATTTCCTGTCAAATTGCTCCAGTCAATCTGTCTATAGTTCTACGCATATATTCGATAAATTTTGTATTATTCCATTGTTTTTAGTGCTTGTAACTGCTAAATAAGCCACTATGGGCCCAAAGAAAGCTTCTAGTGCCAACCCTGTGGTAAAAAGGGTGAGAAATACTATCGAAATACTATCATACCACGGTCAGCTGCTGCTGCACCACCGTCAGCTGTTGCTGCACCACTGTCAGCTGCTGCTGCACCACTGTCAGCTGCTGCTGCACCACTGTCAGCTGCTGCTGCACCACAGTCAGCTGTTGCTGCACCACAGTCAGCTGCTGCTCCACCACCATCAGCTGCTGCTCCACCACCATCAGCTGCTGCTCCACCACCATCAGCTGTACTACTCGAAGATGTGAAGAGAGTTTTTGGTGTGGCTTAACAAGAAACAATTACTGAGAAACAATTAACCCCAGAGGCTTAGCCACCCAGGATAACCCAAGAAAGTCAGTGCATCATCGAAGACTGTCTAACTTATTTCCATTGGGGTCTTGTCCTCCCAGTTGACTAACACCCAGGTGAACAGGAAAAAATGCCTGAAACTAGTGCTCATATTGGTGAATTTAAGGCCAGCAAAGGTTGGTTTGAGAGATTTAAGAATCGTAGTGGCATACACAGTGTGTGATGAATGGTTTGAAAAACCGACAAGTTGAAGATTGAGACACTTATGCAGCATATGGGAATCTTTATTCAGGAGGGAATCTTTATTCAGGAAACGTTTCGCCACACAGTGGCTTCATCAGTCCAATACAAAGAGGAAGGCGTAAGGAGAGAAGGAGAATGAGGTAATCAGTCCCTCAACCTGGAGTCGATGTGTTCAGTCCATCAATCTTGTAGAATGTACAGCATAGGGCCGTAGACGTGGCTTATATACTGTAGTGTACAGTATATAAGCCACGTCTATGGCCCTATGCTGTACATTCTACAAGATTGATGGACTGAACACATCGACTCCAGGTTGAGGGACTGATTACCTCATTCTCCTTCTCTCCTTACGCCTTCCTCTTTGTATTGGACTGATGAAGCCACTGTGTGGCGAAACGTTTCCTGAATAAAGATTCCCTCCTGAATAAAGATTCCCATATGCTGCATAAGTGTCTCAATCTTCAACTTGTCGGTTTTTCAAACCATTCATCACAACTGTCAGACACTGCAGCATCATGGGATCTTGTTACAAAGAATTCTTCAACACTTGTTCAACCTTTGGACGAAGACCTACTTCGACTAGTGAATAGTACCACTATGACCCCGCCTCCGCCTGCTTCACCTCACCTCACTACAGTATATAAGCCACGTCTACGGCCCTATGCTGTACATTCTACAAGATTGATGGACTGAACACATCGACTCCAGATTGAGGGACTGATTACCTCATTCTCCTTCTCTCCTTACGCCTTCCTCTTTGTATTGGACTGATGAAGCCACTGTGTGGCGAAACGTTTCCTGAATAAAGATTCCCTCCTGAATAAAGATTCCCATATGCTGCATAAGTGTCTCAAACATACACAGTGTGATAAGGCATCGTGAAGCTGAAAAATTCCAACCCCAACAAGTGTTCAATTGTGACGAAACAGGCCTGTTTTGGATGTAAATGCCAAACAGGACCTACAATACTCAGGAGGAAAAGGTACTACCAGGACACAAGCCTATGAAAGACAGGTTAACTCTCATGTTTTGTTGTAATGCTAGTGGGGATTGCAAAGTGATGCTTTTACTCATGTATCACTCTGAAAATCCCAGGGTGTTCAAGAAAAACAGTGTCTCATCACTCATCAATACTTTTCAATAAAGGTAAGTGTCATTTTAACATTTATTTATTTAGTTATTGTGCATGTCTCATTGTTTTCTTTGTAGGGAAATGTGTATTTCATGAAAAAAAAAAAATTAATACTTTTGGCTGTCTGGAACGGATCAATTGGATTTCCATTATTTCTTATGGGAAAAATTAATTCAACTAATGATAAATTCGACTCAAGATAAGCTCTCTGAAACAGATTAATATCATTGGTCGAGGGTCCACTGTAAAGGAAATAGAGCATTAATATAATAAGGACTGAATGCAGAACTTTTATTGGTACTGTATACTAACCATGTACAATCACATGTACTCTAAACTAGCCATAGTCTATTTCACTTTAAGATAACATTTTTACCATTGGCCATTGACATCCTTAAGTTTTTGGTTCTAAACTGTGCAAATACAATACTGTATGTATATGTATATTCCTCGAGTTCACCTCTGGTACATGATACCCTCTAGGGAGGTTCACTGATATCAATATTCTAAGGGACTCTTGATCCATAGTATTATACCTATCCTTGCTTTCCTTGGATAAACTGTGATTGCCTTCTGTGTTCCCATATGCTATGTGACTCCTATAACAATAATAATAATAATATTTTACTTCTACATGTACAAGGTGTACAGGCATTAGCTGACATAAATGACATACTACTATATACAAAACCCCTTGTTATTCAGAGCATTTTGAGCAAATTGGGTAAATTTAGTATGTAAGTTTATTTAGGTATACACAAATACAGTTACATAGATTATCATACATAGCAGCATATGTGTAGAGAGCCTAGGATAATCCAAAAACATCAGACAAAGTGACTTATTTCCATTGGGGTCCTTTTAATACCTTATTATTACACATACTAAAAAGGAGATAATATTTTATTATTATACTATAAAGGAGGTATACTAGGACTAAGGTAAAATGAGTTATGTATTTATATTTACATGCGTTAGCTAAAAAAAATAAAAAAACATTCTCCTCCCTTTCTGTCACTACATTCATTAGGCACCTTTTGGCTCTCTTCTTGAACTGGTTCATGATATGACTGGCTTTGATATGTGCAGACAGTCTGTTCCATTCCTTTATTACTGTACAATAAAAGGTTTTTGAAGCCTGGCCACTGACTGTGGGTACTACAAATTGTGCTCTCTCCCCAGGATGCGACCCACACCTATCTTACTGCTAGGTGACCAGGGACAGCAGGTGTTTCCACTCTTATGAGGAATTGAGCCCCGGACCTCATTGTGCAAGCTGAGTGCACTATCAATCGAGCTACAGGTTTACGCTAGCAGTTGAGCTATATTTTTACTGTTCCTCTCATGAATGTAATAATAATCTGGTACAAATTGAGGATTAAGGTTTACAAGTACTATTCAGTGGAACTCAGGCATTAGTTTACATTGTGCAATACATACAACCTATTTACCTCAAGGAATAATTATTTTTGTTGAAAAATTTTATTTTGGAAGATATTTGAGAAAATAATAAATATATGTACTTCAGTTGTGCAACACATTGCAGCCAATCCAACGCTTCTTTTGATTCATGTCACTTTGGCCTAATTAAAAAGGCATGCCAGTACTGATGGCAGGGCAAAGGTTAAGAAATATTAGGTTATTTGAGATTATGGCTGGGGATTTCATTAGGTTTGGTTATGTTTTCTACGATTAACACAATAAAATATTACCTCGACCACAAAACCAACTTAATATTGTATAAATCCAACTATAATTAATGGCCAAAATCGGTAAGTAGCAGTCGTACACTTTACCGGTAGAGTTAATACATAACACAAAAATTTAATTATATGTTATAATCTTCATACAAATACTTATACTAGTATCAAGTGGTTTGAAAATAATATATCAGTCTTAGTCTGCCCGAAATGCTTCACATAACACGGGGTTTTCCTTAGAATGCACAAACACATCTAAACCCAAATAAATTTTAACTTGAACTTTGACCAGTGTAGATTATAATAAAATATAAATAATTTTCACCAAATAAATACGTGATAAAACTAAAAATTAACACTGTACCTAATAAGAGGCCATCCATATCAAAGATAACATGTGTCACAGGCTTGAAAGTACACATAATGAGGATGAAATAATAAGATTGAGTGGAAGACACCAACTGGTTGTTATTACTGTTGGGTTGGTGGGTTAGGCGGCCCTGACACAAGAAACCTGAAACTTTATGTTATACAACACTCGTGTGTTGTACACAGATTCAAAATTCTAATTTTTATTTCTTTGCATAGTTTACAATGTGTGACTCACATGTTATAAGGAGTCTATTTCCATGTGTAGTTTACATTGTGTAATTACAATATTGATTTGCTAAGTGCAAAGAAAGCCACTATCATGTCTGTTAACTAGGTTTACAGGTCACAATATAAGTAAGCTTATTTAGGCACACGTACACATAAGTACAATTATCATACATAGTGTAGATTACCTAGGTCCAAGGATAACCCCAAAGCGACCTATTTCCATTGGGGTCTTTGTCAGACTCCACTGGACATTGTTGCATCACTATTGTTCACCCCATGATCATCCTGAGTGGTGAAGCAAAAGAAAAAAAATAAGGATTACACGGGTCGTCACATTGGGCCTTCATCGGATTATTATTATAATCAAAAAGAAGCGCTAACAAGATGGGTCCTACACAGATGACAGCAAGGAAATGAGTGAGCTACTCAAGTCCCAATATGACTCAGTTTTTAGCAAGCCGCTAACCAGACTGAGAGTCGAAGATCAAAATGAATTTTTTATGAGAGCCACAAAATTTGATTAACACAAGCCTATCCGATGTTATCCTGACGCCAAATGACTTCGAACAGGTGATAAATGACATGCCCATGCACTCTGCCCCAGGGCCAGACTCATGGAACTCCGTGTTCATCAAGAACTGCAAGAAGCCCCTATCACGAGCCTTTTCCATCCTATGGAGAGGGAGCATGGACACGGGGGTCGTCCCACAGTTACTAAAAATCAAAAAGAAGCGCTAACAAGATGGGTCCTACACAGATGACAGCAAGGAAATGAGTGAGCTACTCAAGTCCCAATATGACTCAGTTTTTAGCAAGCCGCTAACCAGACTGAGAGTCGAAGATCAAAATGAATTTTTTATGAGAGCCACAAAATTTGATTAACACAAGCCTATCCGATGTTATCCTGACGCCAAATGACTTCGAACAGGTGATAAATGACATGCCCATGCACTCTGCCCCAGGGCCAGACTCATGGAACTCCGTGTTCATCAAGAACTGCAAGAAGCCCCTATCACGAGCCTTTTCCATCCTATGGAGAGGGAGCATGGACACGGGGGTCGTCCCACAGTTACTAAAAATCAAAAAGAAGCGCTAACAAGATGGGTCCTACACAGATGACAGCAAGGAAATGAGTGAGCTACTCAAGTCCCAATATGACTCAGTTTTTAGCAAGCCGCTAACCAGACTGAGAGTCGAAGATCAAAATGAATTTTTTATGAGAGCCACAAAATTTGATTAACACAAGCCTATCCGATGTTATCCTGACGCCAAATGACTTCGAACAGGTGATAAATGACATGCCCATGCACTCTGCCCCAGGGCCAGACTCATGGAACTCCGTGTTCATCAAGAACTGCAAGAAGCCCCTATCCCGAGCCTTTTCCATCCTATGGAGAGGGAGCATGGACACGGGGGTCGTCCCACAGTTACTAAAAATCAAAAAGAAGCGCTAACAAGATGGGTCCTACACAGATGACAGCAAGGAAATGAGTGAGCTACTCAAGTCCCAATATGACTCAGTTTTTAGCAAGCCGCTAACCAGACTGAGAGTCGAAGATCAAAATGAATTTTTTATGAGAGCCACAAAATTTGATTAACACAAGCCTATCCGATGTTATCCTGACGCCAAATGACTTCGAACAGGTGATAAATGACATGCCCATGCACTCTGCCCCAGGGCCAGACTCATGGAACTCCGTGTTCATCAAGAACTGCAAGAAGCCCCTATCACGAGCCTTTTCCATCCTATGGAGAGGGAGCATGGACACGGGGGTCGTCCCACAGTTACTAAAAACAACAGACATAGCCCCACTCCACAAAGGGGGCAGTAAAGCAACAGCAAAGAACTACAGACCAATAGCACTAACATCCCATATCATAAAAATCTTTGAAAGGGTCCTAAGAAGCAAGATCACCACCCATCTAGAAACCCATCAGTTACACAACCCAGGGCAACATGGGTTTAGAACAGGTCGCTCCTGTCTGTCTCAACTATTGGATCACTACGACAAGGTCCTAAATGCACTAGAAGACAAAAAGAATGCAGATGTAATATATACAGACTTTGCAAAAGCCTTCGACATGTGTGACCATGGCGTAATAGCGCACAAAATGCGTGCTAAAGGAATAACAGGAAAAGTCGGTCGATGTATCTATAATTTCCTCACTAACAGAACACAGAGAGTAGTCGTCAACAGAGTAAAGTCCGAGGCAGCTACGGTGAAAAGCTCTGTTCCACAAGGCACAGTACTCGCTCCCATCTTGTTCCTCATCCTCATATCCGACATAGACAAGGATGTCAGCCACAGCACCGTGTCTTCCTTTACAGATGACACCCGAATCTGCATGACAGTGTCTTCCATTGCAGACACTGCAAGGCTCCAGGCGGACATCAACCAAATCTTTCAGTGGGCTACAGAAAACAATATGAAGTTCAACGATGAGAAATTTCAATTACTCAGATATGGTAAACATGAGGAAATTAAATCTTCATCAGAGTACAAAACAAATTCTGGCCACAAAATAGAGCGAAACACCAACGTCAAAGACCTGGGAGTGATCATGTCGGAGGATCTCACCTTCAAGGACCATAACATTGTATCAATCGCATCTGCTAGAAAAATGACAGGATGGATAATGAGAACCTTCAAAACTAGGGAGGCCAAGCCCATGATGACACTCTTCAGGTCACTTGTTCTATCTAGGCTGGAATATTGCTGCACCCTAACAGCACCTTTCAAGGCAGGTGAAATTGCTGACCTAGAAAATGTACAGAGAACCTTCACGGCACGCATAACGGAGATAAAACACCTCAATTACTGGGAGCGCTTGAGGTTCCTGAACCTGTATTCCCTGGAATGCAGGCGGGAGAGATACATGATTATATACACCTGGAAAATCCTAGAGGGACTAATACCGAACTTGCACACGAAAATCACTCACTACGAAAGCAAAAGACTTGGCAGACGATGCAACATCCCCCCAATGAAAAGCAGGGGTGTCACTAGCACGTTAAGAGACCATACAATAAGTGTCAGGGGCCCGAGACTGTTCAACTGCCTCCCAGCATACATAAGGGGGATTACCAAAAGACCCCTGGCAGTCTTCAAGCTGGCACTGGACAAGCACCTAAAGTCGGTTCCTGACCAGCCGGGCTGTGGCTCGTACGTTGGTTTGCGTGCAGCCAGCAGCAACAGCCTGGTTGATTAGGCTCTGATCCACCAGGAGGCCTGGTCACAGACCGGGCCGCGGGGGCGTTGACCCCCGGAACTCTCTCCAGGTAAACAGAAGGATAATATATCTTAATATCACTCATCAATTTGACTGGAGATTAATGTGTCATGTACAGGACCCCCCCTTTTGCTTACATTTATGAAGAATTTACTGGGCAGAAATTAAACATAATTTAGACAGCTTATCTGAGGTTCCTGGAGTTGTCCTGTCCTGTTGCCTGATTCTCAAATTATGCAGGAATGCACATCCAACAATTTCGTCTCCTATTTGAGAGGTGTCAGCCCAATTTTAACCTCTAGAGCACGAAAAATTCTTCCCATTACACCAACGTTCCTAATCCAAATTCAAACAAAATGGCGACTGAGCTCCCCAGCCGCAGGTTTCCCATTTTCGATAACATACTTCTTTTAAAAATACAATATAGGGCATCTATTTACCTATAAATTACCGTATTTCCGGAAAATATATACAGTATTTTCCACAATTATGATCATTATTATAATCAAGGGGGAGCAATAAACCCGTAGGATTATGCAGCTCCTGTGGGAGGATGTGGAAGGTATTCAGGCTTAATTCAGGGAACTGGAGCACAGATCCAATTCCTTAGATCAAGAGCCCAGGTGGCCCGGTGGCCTGGTGGCTAAAGCTCTCGCTTCACACACGGAGGGCCCGGTTCGATTCCCGGCGGGTGGAAACATTTCGACACGTTTCCTTACACCTGTTGTCCTGTTCACCTAGCAGCAAATAGGTACCTGGGTGTTAGTCGACTGGTGTGGGTCGCATCCTGGGGGACAAGATTAAGGACCCCAATGGAAATAAGTTAGACAGTCCTCGATGACGCACTGACTTTCTTGGATTATCCTGGGTGGCTAATCCTCCGGGGTTAAAAATCCGAACGAAATCTTATCTTATCTTATCTTAGCCCCTCACCAGCATCAAGGAACCTTCCTTGAGGGGTCACCACGAAGCAGCTTCAGTCCTATTATGACACCGATTTCACATATTCTATCATCATTAGATATACCTAATTCTTTCGTCATTTTAAGTATTTTTGGGGTTATAGGATAGCCAAAAATAATTCTTAGAGCTTCATTTTATATTTTTCATGTCTTTCAATGGTACTACAGTTGTTATGTGTTGTTATTGTCGGTTTTTCAAACCATTCATCACAACTGTCTGACACTGCAGCATCATGGAATCTTGTTACAAAGAATTCTTCAACACTTGTCCAACCTTTGGACGAAGACCTACTTCGACTAGTGGATGTTACCACTATGACCTCACCTCCTCCTGCTTCGCCTCACCTCACTACAGTATATAAGCCACGTCTACGGCCCTATGCTGTACATTCTACAAGATTGATGGACTGAACACATCGGCTCCAGGCTGAGGGACTGATTACCTCAAACTCCTCCTCTCCTTACGCCTTTCTACTTTGTATCGGACTGATGAAGCCACTGTGTGGCGAAACGTTTCCTGAATAAAGAATCCCATATGTTGCATAAGTGTCTCAATCTTCAACTACAGTTGTTGCAGTAGTAAGGTACCCACAATGGAAACAAGACAAACAGTCCGTAGTGACGCACTGGCACTGTAGGGTTATCCTATGAGGCTAACCCTCCATGTTAAAAATCCGAATAGGTATAATTCTAGGGGCAGATCTGCTTTACTACAGTAATCAGTCCCCTTAGCTTTGAAGGTAGATTGTTGAAGCACCTTAAGTAACAAAGAAGAAAGAAGCCTTGAAGGTGTTGAAACGAGTCGTTAGAAAAAAGACAAGATAATCTGTACCTGAAAATAGACGTACTTACTAAACCAATCCCTCAGCCTTGAAATGTGTTCAGTGTGATGATGAGTTAGGTTAAATTACGCATTTTATATTTGTACAGCCTAAAACAAAACATCTTATATTTGTACAGCCTAAAACAACATATATTTGTACAGCCTAAAACAACATATCTTATATTTGCACAACCTAAAACAATGTCCATGACAAAACCAGCCGCCTTGTAACATCGGACATTTTTATGAATAATTTGTCGCCAAACTCACTCACGCAAGGACAGGATCTCTATAATTACCACTTACACTTTTGCTCAGAAAATGATTACAATTGTCTTACCATATAAGAGAATTGTAATCAACCCAAAAAATGTATAAAATTGTACTTAAATAAACTTACTAATTTATTTTCTTACTAAGGAAAAAAAAAAAAAAGTGTCCAACATCTATCGATATCGAAAATAACTTACAATATGCTATGAAACTGGCGTAAATTTGTTAAGGGCTTCCAGAAGTGTAAAAGATGAGGGAACATAAGCAGTTGGAACCTATTTAAGAACCACCACCATTGACCGCTTTGTATGGTTTCATCATCTATGGTTGGAGTGGCAGCAGCAGCAGACAGGGAGCCCCGCCTCACAAAATATTCAACATGGTTTGGGGATTTGTTACCTGTGGGCCTAACGAGGCATTAGTAATTTCAGGTGAGGTGTTAACCGAAACCTAGAGCAAGATTTTTACAAGGTTCATTTTTCACGTTTTACATCATTCGGCACTATTTTGTATAGTATCTCATTGAGTACCAATTTACCATGTTCCTCACAGTGTATGTGCCTAGGGATCAGTAGAAACTAGCAGTGGAGAGAAATTGTATAAAATACTGACATGATGGAATAGAGAGAAATGTGGTACATCCGATTCTTTATTGACAACGTTTCGCCCACGCTGACAGTGTCAACTATGGGCGATATGCTGTCAGTAAAGAATCTCATTATGCTGCATTTATCGCAACTTTGCAACTGTAAACTGTCTGAAACCAGTCATTAGACAACACTCACACCCCTATATAGACAGCTCAACCTCCTGTACGATCTTTCCATATATTCCATACATAATAATTTGGCTCTTTTGTTCTAAATTGTCAGTTACATCAGTTCATTTATAAGAGATCTCATTGACAGTTAACAGTGATTGGTCAGGAGGAATTCAGGTTCTCTCTATTCAGTATATGAATTTATTTATTTTTAAGTATATTGTTATTGATATTTATTTCCACAATATGTCAATGTAAATTACTTTTTATTATATAAATAAAATATTTAATGCAGTTATCCAAATATTAGCTTATCAGTTTCAATGTAGTATTCCCACATATTTCTTTATTTTGGGATTTTATGCCAAGCTCATGATGACACTCTTCAGGTCACTTGTTCTATCTAGGCTGGAATATTGCTGCACACTAACAGCACCTTTCAAGGCAGGTGAAATTGCCGACCTAGAAAATGTACAGAGAGCCTTCATGGAGCACATAACTGCAATAAGACATCTCAATTACTAGGAACACTTGAAGTTCCTAAACCTGTACTCCCTAGAATGCCGGCGGGAGAGATACGTGATAATATACACTTTGAAAATCCTAGAGGGATTAGTACCAAACTTGCACACGAAAATCACTCCCTATGAAAGCAAACGACTCGGCAGATGATGCAACATCCCCCCAATAAAAAGCAGGGGTGCCACTAGCACGATAAGAGACAACACAATAAGTGTCAGGGGCCCAAGACTATTCAACTGCCTCCCAGCATACATAAGGGGGATTACCAGTAGACCCCTGGCTGTCTTCAAGACGGCACTGGACAGGCACCTCAAGTTGATACCCAACCAGCTGGACTGTGGTTCGTACGTCAGGTTGCGTGTGGCTAACAGTAACAGCCTGGTTGATCAGACCCTGATCCACCATGAGGCCTGGTCACGGACCTGGCCGCAGGGGCATTGACCCCCGAAACCCTCTCCTGGTACACTCCATGTATATTTCTGTTTTTTGTACCTTAGTAAGTGTATTTGTTAATTTATGGAAAATGTAAGTGATATAAATTAATAAAATAATATTTAGGTATAGAAAGAGAGAAATAGCATATACATGTACCTCTGTCAAGGGTGAAAGAAGAAATCCATTTCATGGTAATACAGACCATTGTTTGCAATCGTGTCATTACAGTTTCGTGAGTCAGATTCACTCATAAACCATCGTTAACCCCCCCCCCATATAATGGACCTCCCTATAACAGATTTCAGAAACAGTCTTCTGGGTCATTTGATTTGGAAATGGACTAAGTCTGTTGGTTACAGACTTGTCCATTATTGTTACAATCACAGCAAACCAATTGCTTCTCTATCCACTACAATTGCCATTGTCTACTACCCACTCCCCTAATTAATTTGTTTTATGGAGGGTTTACTGTACTCTAATTATATTTGTAGAGAAATGCTAAACCCATAATGCTGATAGTGGCAGTCAGGTCTGATCTGAGAGAGTAGGTGCAGTTCCTTGAGTAAAGAACCTTTCACTAGTATCAAGGTACCTCCCTTGAATGGTTCATAAGCAGTTACAGTATTGTCCTATAAATTTCAACTACGTACCTTGTACTGCAAATAAAATATGGGATATGCATTAGGAATTTGATATGTTCACTGCTCCATGTTAACTATTCATACTGAAGCATTATCAGTAATACAATATCTTGATTCTTATTTGTTGCAGCAAAAACCTGTTTGATGATTCCTAGCTATAGCCTTGAGCTGATGTTGTCACTGCTGGCTTTGACATGGTTATATGATTTGTTTCAATCAATCCCGCATAGCCGTGAAAAAGAAAGTTTTTTGATACTTGAAAAATTTTTATTCAGTTTCATTGGTTTGATGTTTTTGATTTTGATTATTAACCATTTCAGATTTTGCAGCTGTGTGGTCTTGTTTTAATTTTTAATTTTAGCTGTTTTTTTGTATTTTTTTTTTTTTTTTTGAGAGACATGATCCCTTCCATCTATGTCCATTATAAATCTTATCATCTTATTTTAAATACTTTGTTTTCAGAGATTGTAGAGCATTTTAGCAGAATGTACTATCATGAGCAGCAGCAGCAGTCAACATGGTTCTGTAAAAAATGCCTGACATAGGGCTTTGTATTCATTTGTAGGTGTACATTATGCCTGCCTAATGATAAACTGTCCTAGTATTTGCACTATTTTTTATTGTGTACACTTCATATAAATATGATGAGTATGTTCACCATCAGTTATAATAAGCAAATAATCATATCATATATACAGTTCTTAGATATTTTATTGATGTTACAGTTGAGATGGTTACCTATTAATCATAGGTATTATATTAAGTATGGTGCATGAAACAACAGAAACTAATCTTTCTTAACATAAATTCATACACGTGCGTACACATACGCATGCTAGTGAATGATTGCAAGTGATTGATTGTGAGATTGATTTAGAGAGATTGAGATTTCCATAGTCATACAAACATATTTACATCAGTCTCTATGCTTTTTCACTCGTTCAGTATCGCTCTCCCACACCAGTATCTGGCAGTAGTCAGCCATCACACTGATTGTCAGGTTTTCCCGCTCTTTCTCCATGGTGGCTATGTCTTGGTGAAATAGTTCACAGTGGGATTCTGTTTCATAGAAACTGAACATGTTCTATTTCATAGAACAACATGTTCAGATTCAAATTTAGTGTCCCAAAATTAGTTAGAAATATGTTGTTAAATGGTACCCAAAACCATTGTTACTGATAATAGTTATAGCTAAGGAATTCCCCCCCCGCCCAAAAAAAAAAAAAAAAAAAAAAATCTCAGTAAAGAGGGTAGAACCTTCCACAGGTCCCAGTTTGGGGATGAGCATGTGATTGATCATTCGTAACTTCCTTGTCCAATTGTAGCTTCAGAATCAGAGCTGTGATCATGGTGTCCAGTCTCTGGTTTTATTCTTTTTTATAATTTGTTTAAATTTGTGTGTGTGCACTGCACATAGGATAAATATGTAGGCGTGTTAGTTGCAAGTACCAGAAAATATTTGCAGTAAGATAGTGCAATAAAATTTTTGAAAAAATATTAATTTACAGTACAGTAGTAGAGTAAATGCAAGGATTTTATTTTGTCATACTGTATCTATATTAATTAGATTGGGATTTTTTTAAGTGGCTGTCTCCCATCAAGGTAGGGTGACACAAAATTGGAAACAGTCACCATCATTCATTCAACAGCTGTCCTGCCAGAGGTGCAAACATCACATTTCAGATAACCCTCCATAATGCAGTGTCCCAACCCCTCCTTCAGAGCCCAGGTACTGAATTTTCCACATCCAGGACTTGAGTCAGGCTAACTGATTTTCCCGAATCTCTTCATAAATGTTACCTTGCTCACACTCCAGCAGCAAGTTGGTCCAGAAAAACTATGTCTCCACTCCGATCTAATAAGCTCACACAAGCTTGCTGGATGTTCAGCCCCTAGCACTCAGAACAACTTTTATCCCTTCCTTCTAACCCTTCCTGGGGAACCCCTACCCCTTCCTCTCTCCGTCCTTCTGCCCCAGATTTATACACCTTCATGGTCATCCTACTCTACTCCATCTTCTTTAAATGCCCAAACCACCTTAACAACCCCTCCTTAGTGTTCTGAATTAGCCCACACTAGCTTCTAATTTTTACGGTCTGAATTTGTCATATAGTCATACCACACATGGCTTGCAAACATGATGCATCCATTGCCTATAGCCTTTTTGCTGCAATATTTGAGGCCCTTGCTTCAAAGCCACATAGAGGTGTTGGTGCCACTCTCATACTGGAGCATTTTTAAAATAATTATGTACTAAATTAATAGTACTACAGTAGGACCCTCATATCCGTGGGGGAAACTTTCCAAAGACCTGCCACAAATACTGAAACTGCTAATACAGTGGACCCTCGACCAGCGATATTAATCCGTTCCTGAGAGCTCATCGTTAATCAAAATTATCTTTAGTCGAGTTAATTTTCCCCATAAGAAATAATGGAAATCAAATTAATCCGTGCAAGACACCCAAAAGTATTAAAAAAAAAAAATTTTACCACATGAAATATTAATTTTAATACATGCAAACTGAAGAAGACATGCACAGTTACATGACACTTACCTTTATTGAAGATCCGGTGATGATTGATGGGATGGGAGGAGGGGAGAGTGTTGATGGTGTTAGTGTTTAGAAGGGGAATCCCTTTCCATTAGGACTTGAGGTGGCAAGTCATTTTTCGGGGTTACTTCCCTTCTTCTTTTAATGCCACTAGGACCAGCTTGAGAGTCACTGGACCTCTGTCGCACAACATATCTGTTGTCATGTAGGGGGGTAATGATTAGGGGAACATGGGGGTAAGCGGAGGGAGTTAGTAGGCAGGGGACAGGCAGGCGAGGTGGTAGGAGAGAGGTATGCGGAGGTAGGTAGGTAGATGACAGGAGCGGTGAGCGGTAGGTAGGTAGGTAATGTGAGGTCACTGGTGACTACAACTTCACCTCTCATTACTCTACCCACCACTCCACTACTCACCCTCTCACTACTTTAACTGAACATAAATAAATGGAGAAAATAACGGGGACAGTGAATATTACTATTCTACTCAAACACAGTTTATTATTAAGTCCTTGTACAATAATATATTTGGGAACAGGAGTACATTATTGGGGTTTAGATAAATGGGGTGGTACACATAAGCAGTGAGACAGGGAATACAATTAGCTTGGCGAAACAGAATATAACTTACAATATAGTTCAGAGGACAGTTCACCACAGGAACTAAGCCACAGGTCCCAAGACCTACACAGCACGAGTTCTGCGCCAAGCCAGTACTCTGCCCAGTGCCTCCAACAGTCTCCTCCAGAGACTTCAGCAGCCTTCTCCCGAGCCCTGCACCCCAGCAGCAGCTCCGCTCGAAGTCTCTGCTCAGAGCTCTGCACCCAGGCCAGAGCTCTGCCCGAATCTCTGCACCCCAGCAGCAGCTCCGCTCGAATCTCCTCATCATGCTCTTCCTTGGGCTTTTATGGTGGTCCAAGCACCCTCCACAACCACGTGTACGACCTGACGCCTAGGTCTGATGCCGTCAAGAACAAAAGACCTCAGACGTGGGCGTGGCTACAGACGTTTGCCAAGGCAAGGTGTGACCATATAATTGGTTAAATTAGGTCTCCCAAGAGACCTCACAAGCCCAGCTGAACTACATCACACTGTCCATAGAGGCCTGTACCTCCCGTTCCTTTATAACATTCCTAAAGTGTTTCACAACATTGTCAGTGTCACAATTAAACACTTGTTCAGGTTTCAATTCTTCACTGTCTATGCACTCCTTGAATTCCTGCACATATTTTTCAGCTGCTTTTTGGTCCAAACTGGCAGCCTCACCATGCCTTATCACACTATGTATGCCACTATGATTCTTAAATCTCTCAAACCAACCTTTGCTGGCCTTAAATTCACTCACATCACCACTAGTTGCTGGCATTTTTCTAATTAAATCCTCATGCAACTTCCTAGCCTTTTCACATATGAGAGATGCTCTCTCCTGCTATCTGTTTTTTGTTTATCCACACCAATAACAGTCTCTCAACATCTTCTATCACTTGCGATCTCAATTTTGAAAACAAAGTTGCACCTTTGGCAAGAACAGCTTCCTTGATTGCCCTTTTTTTGGCCACAATAGTAGCGATGGTTGATTGGGGTTTTGTGTACAACCTGGCCAGCTCGGAGACACGCACTCCACTTTCATACTTAGCAATGATCTCTTTCTTCATATCCATAGTAATTCTCACATTCTCACCCTTTTTGCTGTAGGGTTGGCACTAGAAGCTTTCTTGGGGCCCAAGGTGACTTATTTTGCAGGTGCAAGCACTAAAAAGGCTGTGATAATATGAAATGTTCAGATTGTATGCTTGGAAGCGACCGCGGTGGCTGGCTGGCTTGTAAACACTGGCCAGAAGTGGACGTGTCTTAGACGGAACGAATAGTGTCGGTCGAGTTTTTTAGCGCTAGTCGAGGCAAAATTTTTGCGTTAAAATGTATGGCTGGTCAGATTTAACGTTAGTCGATGCCATCGTTGGTCGAGGGTCCACTGTACTGTAGTAGTGAATCCTGTGTGTGTACAGTGGTACCTCGGTATACGTTTGCTTTGGAATAAGCCCAACATGGTATATGTCCTGTTTGAACATGAAAATTTTTGCTTGGTATACGACCTTTGTTTGGAATACAACTCGTGTGCTAGAACTTGTACAAGTCAAAATGAGTCATGATACCGTGCGCTACCCTTCACATTTCTGAAACATCCTGAGAAGGCAGAAGCAAAGTTCTTTGGGCAGATTTTTAGTAAAAGTCAAACCTGGTGAGCTTCAACCAGGTCCAGATTGGGAAGAGAGACAGAAAAAGAAGGGGACTCTCCTTCCAAACAATGACATTTCCTCCTCCCTTCTCAGCACTATCCTAGTAGGCACTTGACTATTTTCAGCGAAGTAGAGTGAGGTTAAATTTACATTTATTTCATCTAATTCTTTTGTATTTATTTATGTATTTTAGTATTAAGCATTGTTTAAATTACATATTTTAGTGTTAAGCAGTGTTTAAATTGTTTTATACAACTCCATCAGTGTATAATATACCAATAATAATAGGATTGTTTTTTATGGGAATGGATTAATCGCTTTCCCTATATTGGTATAAGTCCAAGGTCCTAGAACGGATTAAGGACATATATCAAGGTACCACTATGTTGTTTTTGTTTACATACCTATTCTAAAGTTTAGTAGATAAATTATGCACAATTAGTAGAGAATTATCACTTTTTCACTGATGGAAAGCATGTCACAGCTTCTTTTAGGATTTGAAGAACTGCCTTCATCGTACTTTGCACTTTGAGGTCATTATTATGCAAAATTAAGGGTTATTTTTCGGGCCACGTAAAAAGCGGATAACTGAAACCGCTTATACTGGATCTGCAGATATAGGGGTCCTACTGTATATAATTCTTTCAAAATCATGTTGGCAGTGAGTAAGAAATTGTCCTCATGACCTTTACTATTTAAATTACATTCATCCAAAGCATTTATTTACTTGCAACTTTTAAAATAGTGAGCTGTAAAATTATTTTGTCCTTAAAGAATGTGGTAATAAACTGCTTCTTTTGCTTCAAAAATTTAATTGGAAAGGGGGGAGGGTGGGTTGTTGCATGTGTAATAATTTTTTACCTGTTAATTTTGAAGAACTAACAACAAAACCAATAATTGTGGAGGTATACTTAACTGCTCACGTGTAAGTGGATTTAGACATGGGATACAGTAGTTTCATACTAGTCATTCCAGTGTAGTCGTATTCTCTCAAACTTGCGACCAAGAGTGTTGAGGTTCTTATTGAACTTTACAACGCCTGCTTTCAGGATGTTGTTACCAAGGAAAGCCACTGACGGTAGTGGGAGGACGTGCATTTGTTTGGCCATGTATTCAGATGCTTCAAAGGTATTAAGGGCTATACTACACTACATCCTAAGCAAGGAACTATGGGAGTGTGTGTGATGAAGGTGTAATTAAAGAATACTAAAGAATATTAGTTTAATTGGAGTTTGAGATGTGCATAATGTAGCAATAATTTTTGTGATGTCATGTCTGCTTCATGTCTTTAATGTGTAAAGTTTACGCTACAGTCTTAGTTCAAAATAGATGTGGAGAATTTTGACACAATGTACAAATTCTCCAAGCAAGGAGTTTCAGCAGGTAAATCACACAAAGGAACCATTATTAGTGCTTTGGCTACACTATTTTTTCTGCTGCTCCATTCTTCCCCATCCTTTACCTTAGAATGTCTACCTAGCTTTTTTTATTATTATTATTATTATATATATAACTGCACCAAACTCTTGCATCCTAACCACAAGGCACATTAGGTAACAATCAGTATATATCAGTTCACGTGTTAAGAAATTTTATCTTTTTTTATGAAGGAAAAAATCTTTATTATTCAATTTTTTAACAGCTATTGTATGTCTGATGCTAGGAAGTCATTGTAGGAAGTTTTTTATTGTTTTTTAAATAAGGCACAAGCAAAATTATATTTATGATTTTTACTTCCTTTATTCAGTATTGAAGTGACTAATAATTTTTATGTAATCAGTATTGATTTCATCTCAACACACAGGACAACTTTACTGTTGTATGGAAAATGTATTTGTTTATTATCATTATGGTATAGTATTATTTAGGTGTGGTTTATATGGAATTTTCTTTTAATGACATCTATTGTGTTGGGCATTCAAGAACTTGTGCAGAATTCTGTTCTTGTGTTGATCTTTGTTCTTATTTTAATCACCCAAGAAATAAAAGTGTGGCATTTCATGTCTCAAACATTCCTTAACTCTTTATCATAATTCTCTTTTAGCTGTTATTCTCAATGATATTGAAACCTTATTGATTTTTTATATTGTTTATTAGTTTTTACTCAGAATAATAAAGGGATGTCAAACATGTAGCAGAGCAAGCATTTATATTAGAAGTTGATAAAATTCTAGAGTTGATAAAGTTCTAGGGTAAACAGTCACATAAAAGGCTCGCTCTGCTATGTTTGTTAAACATCACTAGTTTGTCAGCTACATGTCATTCACTGCACCAAGTAATGTAGTAATTTTTTAATAGTTGTGGTACAGTGGTTCATCTGGTTAATGGAATCGTATCTGATATGCATAGCAATGTTATGACAGAAGGAGAAAGATATAGCTTCATATTCTGTCTAATGCAAAGAAAGCACCCCCCCCTTGATGTGACACACTAGTGCTTCTGTAGACCAAGTGTAACCAAGTTACCCAGTATTTGTCTACAAATATTTTAGGAAATGTGTAGATTTTTCTCTCATTTCCTTTGCACTTTTCACAAAAAAAGTTAAAGGGAACTCAAGATGTGCTGAAAATAGTAAAGGGTAACAGAATGCAAGGAAAATACAGTGGGGGAAGGCTGAGCATATGAATACAGGCTGTATTCTCTTAACCTCCCAGGTAGTAAAAGCAGGTGGGTGGTGGGGCATGGCTATTCGTAATTGGTGTTGTTATGCATTTGGATATCCTACTGTTCAAATTAAAACATTATGGAATAAAACATACAAAATGTATACACTACTGTGCATGCTATGTATATAAGGCAGCAGTTAGACTTTTGTGTCTCAATTACCTTGTGTATTTCAACCACCTGCTGTATTGCCACAACACCTTAAATTTTATACTAGGGCTAGACTCACTTAATGTGAAAATTTTAGAATTAGTTTGCCTGAAATGCTTTGCATATTAAATGGCTTTCTTTTGATCATTAATTTGTATCAGATAATTTGTCATAATTGTATCAAACTTGTAACCAAAAGGAAATTCTCAGTCATTAACTTCTATGTATGCTTTTTAGGAATAAATATTTTTATTTTTATTTTTTGAAGATTTTGAAAATTCACAAAAAAACCACACTTAGGAGAACCTTATGATGACATTTTGATTAAGTGAGTGAGTTTATTCAGGTATACACAAATAGTTATAGTGGACCCCCGACTTACGATATTAATCCGTTCCTGAGAGCCCATCGTAAGATGAAATGATCGTAGGTTGAATTAATTTTCCCCATAAGAAATAATGGAACTCAAATTAATCCGTTCAAGACACCCAAAAATGTGAAAAATTTTTTACCACATGAAATATACATTTTCCTACACACAAAAAGAAGGATACATGCACAGTAGTAGAGTACTACATGCACAATATATATTGTGCATGTACTACTCTACTAAATGAAGAATAAATGACACTTGCCTTTATTGAAGATGTACTGATGAGACACTGTTTGTTTCCTGAGAGTGCCTTTTCCTCCTGAGTATTGCAGGTCCTGTTTGGCATTTTTCTTCCAGAACAGGCTTTATCACACTGTGTATGCCACTACAATTCTTAAATATCTCAAACCAACCTTTGCTGGCCTTAAATTCACCAATATGAGCACTAGTTCCAGGCATTTTTTCCTGTTCACCTGGGTGTTAGTCGACTGGTGTGGGTCGCATCCTGGGAGATGAGATTAAGGACCCTAATGGAAATAAGTTAGACAGTCCTCGATGACACACTGACTTTCTTGGGTTATCCTGGGTGGCTAACCCTCTGGGGTTAATTGTTTCTTGGTATTCTCGATAAGCCACACCAACAACAGTCTCTCCACATCTTTGAGTAGTGCAGCTGACTGTGGTGCAGCAGCAGCAGCTGACAGTGATACAGCAGCAGCTGACAGTGGTACAGCAGCAGCTGACAGTGGTATAGCAGCAGCAGCAGCTGACTATGGTACAGCAGCAGTAGCAGCTGGCTATGGTACAGCAGCAGCAGCTGACCATGGTACAGCAGCAGCTGACCATGGTACAGCAGCAGCTGACCATGGTACAGCAGCAGCTGACCATGGTACAGCAGCAGCAGCAGCAGCTGACCATGGCACAGCAGCAGCAGCAGCTGACCATGGTACAGCAGCAGCAGCAGCTGACCATGGTACAGCAGCAGCAACAGCTGACCATGGTACAGCAGCAGCAGCTGACCATGGTACAGCAGCAGTAGTAGCTGACCATGGTACAGCAGCAGCAGCAGCAGCTGACCATGGTATGATAGTATTTTGATAGTATTTCTCACCCATTTTACCACTGGGTTGGCACTAGAAGCTTTCTTTGGGCCCATGGTGGCTTATTTAGCAGTTACAAGCACTAAAAACACTGGAATAATACAAAATTTATCGAATGTAAGCATGAAACCGTCCGCCCTGGCTTGTAAACAGTGTCACACTAGCTTAGCTGAGGCGCTCTGGCCAGACGGACCAGATGGACGCGTTCCGGACAAATGCTGTAAGTCGAGTTTTTCAACGTACTTCGGGGTCAAATTTTTACGCTGAAAAACATCATAGGTTGGTTTTAACATAGGTTGGGGGTCCATTGTACATAGATTATCATACATAGCAGCATGTGTGTAAAGTACCTAGGATAACCCATAAAAGTCAGACAGAGTGACCTATTTCCATTGGGGTCCTTTTACTTTATTATTATTATCACACCGGCCGATTCCCACCAAGGCAGGGTGGCCCAAAAAAGAAAAACTTTCACCATCATTCACTCCATCACTGTCTTGCCAGAAGGGTGCTTTACACTACAGTTTTTAAACTGCAACATTAACACCCCTCCTTCAGAGTGCAGGCACTGTACTTCCCATCTCCAGGACTCAAGTCCGGCCTGCCGGTTTCCCTGAATCCCTTCATAAATGTTACTTTGCTCACACTCCAACAGCACGTCAAGTATTAAAAACCATTTGTCTCCATTCACTCCTATCAAACACGCTCACGCATGCCTGCTGGAAGTCCAAGCCCCTCGCACACAAAACCTCCTTTACCCCCTCCCTCCAACCCTTCCTAGGCCGACCCCTACCCCGCCTTCCTTCCACTACAGACTGATACACTCTTGAAGTCATTCTGTTTCGCTCCATTCTCTCTACATGTCCGAACCACCTCAACAACCCTTCCTCAGCCCTCTGGACAACAGTTTTGGTAATCCCGCACCTCCTCCTAACTTCCAAACTACGAATTCTCTGCATTATATTCACACCACACATTGCCCTCAGACATGACATCTCCACTGCCTCCAGCCTTCTCCTCGCTGCAACATTCATCACCCACGCTTCACACCCATATAAGAGCGTTGGTAAAACTATACTCTCATACATTCCCCTCTTTGCCTCCAAGGACAAAGTTCTTTGTCTCCACAGACTCCTAAGTGCACCACTCACTCTTTTTCCCTCATCAATTCTATGATTCACCTCATCTTTCATAGACCCATCCGCTGACACGTCCACTCCCAAATATCTGAATACGTTCACCTCCTCCATACTCTCTCCCTCCAATCTGATATTCAATCTTTCATCACCTAATCTTTTTGTTATCCTCATAACCTTACTCTTTCCTGTATTCACCTTTAATTTTCTTCTTTTGCACACCCTACCAAATTCATCCACCAATCTCTGCAACTTCTCTTCAGAATCTCCCAAGAGCACAGTGTCATCAGCAAAGAGCAGCTGTGACAACTCCCACTTTGTGTGTGATTCTTTATCTTTTAACTCCACGCCTCTTGCCAAGACCCTCGCATTTACTTCTCTTACAACCCCATCTATAAATATATTAAACAACCACGGTGACATCACACATCCTTGTCTAAGGCCTACTTTTACTGGGAAAAAATTTCCTTCTTTCCTACATACTCTAACTTGAGCCTCACTATCCTCGTAAAAACTCTTCACTGCTTTCAGTAACCTACCTCCTACACCATACACTTGCAACATCTGCCACATTGCCCCCCTATCCACCCTGTCATACGCCTTTTCCAAATCCATAAATGCCACAAAGACCTCTTTAGCCTTATCTAAATACTGTTCACTTATATGTTTCACTGTAAACACCTGGTCCACACACCCCCTACCTTTCCTAAAGCCTCCTTGTTCATCTGCTATCCTATTCTCCGTCTTACTCTTAATTCTTTCAATTATAACTCTACCATACACTTTACCAGGTACACTCAACAGACTTATCCCCCTATAATTTTTGCACTCTCTTTTATCCCCTTTGCCTTTATACAAAGGAACTATGCATGCTCTCTGCCAATCCCTAGGTACCTTACCCTCTTCCATACATTTATTAAATAATTGCACCAACCACTCCAAAACTATATCCCCACCTGCTTTTAACATTTCTATCTTTATCCCATCAATCCCGGCTGCCTTACCCCCTTTCATTTTACCTACTGCCTCACGAACTTCCCCCACACTCACAACTGGCTCTTCCTCACTCCTACAAGATGCTATTCCTCCTTGCCCTATACACGAAATCACAGCTTCCCTATCTTCATCAACATTTAACAATTCCTCAAAATATTCCTTCCATCTTCCCAATACCTCTAACTCTCCATTTAATAACTCTCCTCTCCTATTTTTAACTGACAAATCCATTTGTTCTCTAGGCTTTCTTAACTTGTTAATCTCACTCCAAAACTTTTTCTTATTTTCAACAAAATTTGTTGATAACATCTCACCCACTCTCTCATTTGCTCTCTTTTTACATTGCTTCACCACTCTCTTAACTTCTCTCTTTTTCTCCATATACTCTTCCCTCCTTGCATCACTTCTACTTTGTAAAAACTTCTCATATGCTAACTTTTTCTCCCTTACTACTCTCTTTACATCATCATTCCACCAATCGCTCCTCTTCCCTCCTGCACCCACTTTCCTGTAACCACAAACTTCTGCTGAACACTCTAACACTACATTTTTAAACCTACCCCATACCTCTTCGACCCCATTGCCTATGCTCTCATTATTATAATATAAAGGTTATAATATCTTATTATTCTATAATGGAGATAACATCTTATTATCATGCTAAAAAAAACTATCTACTACACGATGGTCATTAAGACTATCTACGATACGAGGGTCATTACTAGGAATGAGTAAAATTACACTTGTGTTAGTTAAAAAGATAAAAAATCATTCCCCTCCCTTTCTGTAGCTACATTCATCAGACACCTTTTGGCTCTTCTTGAACTGGTTCATGCTATGACTGGCTTTGACATGTGCAGGCAGTCTGTTCCATTCCTTTATTGCTGTACAATAAAAGGTGTTTGAAGCCTGGCCACTGACTGTGGGTACTACAAAGTTGTGCTCTCTTCCCCTAGTACTATGATTGCTTTGGTTCCCAGCCTTGACAAAATTGGCAGCAAGATATTCTGGACACTGTGAGCAATTTTATAAACATGATTTAGCTTCACTTGTTTTACTCTGTCTTCAACATTCAGCATATCCAACTGCTGTAATTCATCCTGGCCTACATGCTCTCTTGGACCCAGGTCCAGGATGAATCTTACTATTTTGGTCTGGGTGATTTGCAGTCTATCTTTCAGTTTTTTTGTCAAGGCAGAGTACCATGAAGAGCAAGCATAATCCATATGACACTATAAGGGCTAGACATAGGGTCCTGCAAGCCTCAGTAGGTAGACTCTGTCCTGGATCAGGGTCAAGTCAGTGGTCCAGGAAAGTTTGCTTCAGCTGCATATACAGTTTGACATAATAAGTAAAATGGTATGACATCTCAAATACAGAGTAGCTACTACTGAGTGCACATACAGGTTTACCAACACTGCATTGTTGAATATTATTGGAAGGCTGTATTGATACTGTATAGTAGGAAGTTAGATAAAGCATAGTGACATTGCTGCTGGCAGTGGGTAGTGGACATGACCAGTACAAGGAAAAACTCTGAGCAGTGCACAATATAGCATAATCTCAATAATTTGGTCTCTTGGGCAAGGAGGGTCTTGAGTTATGCAGATTTCAGACTTAGCCAAAGAAATACTATATTCAATAAAATTACAGTACTGACTACTGTTTATAGCGGTTGTCCTTATCCTTATTTACAATATAAACATTGTAGCAATTGGAATAACAATACCATATCATAAAGATCTATGTACTAAGGATATTTGGTGATTTCTTCTAGAGTACTGAAGTTGGTGTAGGCTGCTCCCCAAAATTTTAGCCTGATGAATACCCTGGCATTTCTTAAATTTGTCCATCCATTCATGGAAATATTCACAAGGGGTTTCAGTTTGCAGCTCAGTACGAAGATAATGCACCTAGTCGACTTAGTCAATATTTGTTGAAAATGATGCTTAACTTGTGTGCTGCTTGCAAAATTAGTTGCACAAATAATCTTGTTAGCAGGTCCACATAAACGTTTTTACACTTATTGACGCTGTCTAATGCAGTTACTTAAGAATTTGTTTTTGTGCCTTCAGTTCTTAGTCATTTTTCAGCTTTGTATTTTAGCATGATCTAAATATTTATTCCTTTGTCCAATTTACTTAGTATGTGTAATTCTACTTTTTCAACATTATATTTTTTGTTTCACCAAAGCAGACATTCTGTCACTTGCTTCTCCTGCAGGACTATTATTATTTGGGCTTGATTCTTATTTCACATTTTATAGTGTTATGTTTACAGTAGGGCCCCGCTTTACTGCGTTTTGCCTTACAGCATTCCGCTAATGTGGTGATTTCAAATTATGACCAAAATTTGCTATACGGCGAGCAGTTTTTCAAATACGGTACACCCTACCAAGTTTGTTTACATTCTCCGTGAGCACATCTCTCTATTATGTCTGGAAATTTTCCAAAATTTCAAGTGTTTTAAAGTTATTGCATATTTTATATGTATGTACTCTGATAATTATACTTGTGTAACTGGACCTAAATATACTTACACACTGTGCTGGCATGCAGGTACACATTAAAATCACTAAGTCTCTCTACACTCTTGAAGACACCATATTAACCCATTAACTGTCCAAACGTAGATCTACATTCTTTCCGCTAGCGCTCCAAACGTATATCTACGTTTATTTTTCCTGCCTCCAAATTTGGCATGATTGGCCTGAGATGCCTGGTCAGCATAGAATGGGTGTTAACACTCGATGTGCGTAGTATTAAAAAAATCTGGGACCACTTAGTACCTTGTAGGAACACCAGTTCAATTGAGTGCCAGCTAGAGCAAACAGCATGGCAAACACCAAGGATTCACTAATGTCATGTCATATTAACACTCCCCTTTTAACCTTTTGACTGTTTCTGACGTAGTATATGGATGTCTTACGAGCCAATGTTTTTGACGTACAGATTTATACTCCAAAATTCTAGTGGCTTCAAATCAAGCGGGAGAAAGCTGGTAGGCCCACATGTGAGAGAATGGGTCTGTGTGGTCAGTGTGCACAGTATAAAAGAAATCCTGCAGCACCCAGTGCATAATGAGGAAAACAAAAAACTGATCATGTTTTTGGATTAAAACGCCTACTTTGAGGCGTATTTTCGTATAGTATGTATGGTTGTACACTATTCTCGTTATCTTGGTCTGATTTGATAACATGGGAGACATATTACAGAAATAGATGATTTTGATTGGTTTCCCAATGAAAAGGACCTTGAATTTGAGCTCAAAGTAGTGGAAATGTTCGATTTTTGCCAATGTTCAGGAGTAAACAGATGACGTCGTTGTTCAATAAATGTCCAACTAGCCAATTCTAATACGCAGTCACGAATGGGTTGACATTATTTATGCAATTATTACAGTAGTGCAGTAGCCTTTGTAGCAGTAAATATTCTATTTTTTGTGTGAATAAAAATTCACAATAGAAAGCAAGAGTAATATAAGAGGGGCCTGGAGACATGACTGATGAACAGAGAAAATGTTATTTTAGTGCCAGGAATGTCTGCATTGTTCATTCTGGATCCTGTTTTGAAATTGGCATTTTTTTTAATTTGTGTGAAATTGGCCAAATTACCAATTTCTGACCACTTAGGGTCCAAGGCCAAAATCTGAAGTGGTGCCTCAGTGTCCAAGAATTTAAAAAAAAAAAATTTGTTATTTTTTCTTCTGAAATGGTAGAAAATCTTTTTGTGAAGGTAATAAAACAAAAAGTACAAAATTTGATGGAAAATTGACGAAATTATGCTCTCATGAATTTTGATGTGTCAGCGATATTTACGAATCGGCGATTTTGCTGACTTTGACTCCCATTTTAGGCCAATTACATTATTCCAGTCGACCAAATTCTTAGCTATTTCACTAGTATTACTTCTATTCTATCGATTGAGGACAAGAAATCGCCAAGTCAACTGTTTCAACTACAAAATAAAGTGATAGGAAATTGGTAATTTGGCCAATTTAACACAAAGTTCAAAATATTCCAATTTCAAAATAGGGTCTAGAATAAACAATGTAGGTATTCCTGGCACTAAACTAACATTTCCTCTGTTCATTAGTTACATTTTGAGGCTTTACAAATAAATTCCATTTTGATTTTTTATTCACATAATGAATTTTTATTCACACCAAAAAATAGAAGATTTACTGTTATGCAATATTGTAATAATTGTATAAATATCATCACCACATTTGTGAATGTATATTAGACCCACCAGCTGGCGTGTATTAGACGTGTGAGGTCGTTTGTTTACTCTTGAACTTTGGCAAAAATTTAACATTTCCGCTACTTTGAGCTCAGTTTCAAGCCATTTCCAGTGCAAAAACCAATCAAAATCATCTCTATTTCTGTAACATGTCTTCATTCTATCAAATGAGACCAAGAAATCGCAAATACAACTATAAAAAACATATGAAAAAACACTGCAAAGTCGCTGTTTTAATCGAAAATCATGGTTTCAGATTTTTTTCTCTCATACACAGTGTGCTGCAGGATTTGTTTTATGTGGTGCACACATACCACATAGATGTATTCTCTCATATCTAGGCCCAAATGTACCACTTACAGTTTATCAGAGTGAGCTGAGCTCATGACGTAGATCTACGGTTTGGGCCCTGAACATAAAGCCGTAGATCTACGGGACGGACCCTGAAAGGGTTAAATCGGTAAATGGGCGGTTTCTTGTACTTAATCGATAGAACAAATGGAGTTCCAAAGAAATAGCTATGAGTTTGGTTGACTGGAGCAATAGAATTGGCCAAAAATAGGGTTCAAAGTGGGTGAAATCGCCGATGCATAAATATCGCTGAGATTTCTAACTTCACGAGAGCATAGTTCCATAAGTTTTCAATCAGATTTTGTACTTTTGATGTCATTACCATCGGGAAAAGATTCTCTATCATTTCATGAGGAAAAAAATAATTTTTATTTTTAAATTCTTTGACACAGAGCAAGTTTGTGAGCAGGGGTCTCGACAGTCAAAGGGTTAAGAGGAAAGTGATGTTGACCCCGAATTTAGTGGTTTTGTGGTGGACGTGGCCACAAGTGGCCGCAGGAATATCAAAAACCTCGATAATAACCCATGTGCAACATTTGTGAAACATCCTTTCAATTTTGGTACCACTGGTAGTGTCATCTAAGTACATAATAAGAAACAGTTCTGGAACGTGTAATAAGTGTTCGGCAGGCTGGCTGGCCGGCTGGCTGGCTGATTGGTTGTCTCTATCTCCTTCTGTTTGTCTGCATCTATCTCTTTCTCTGTCTCTGTCTGTCTGTCTATCTCACGGGTACACATACGTAAATATAATTATTATACGTGGTGTAAATTACCTAGGGTAACCCAAAAATTCCAGACAAAGTGCTATACTGTGCTTGTAGTTAATATAATGCATAATAAATATGACTGGCAAGTTGTGCGCATTTTCACTTGTTCAGGAATCAGACGTGATTGTGTGTAATACCAGTAAATACTACTCGCCTTTTGCCCTATATTAAGACTACAAATGTTTTGAGGTAAATAATGAGTGTATGTACTGTGTGTGTATTTTACTTTTTATTATTTTTTAATGCCTAGTTCTATTGATAACTTAATATATGTTAGTGTGAACTTGTTATCTGGCAATTATATGCATTTATAAGTGGAAAAAATGGCGTTCTGCTTTCCGGCAGTAGCCTGGAACCTAACCTGCCGTATAAGTGGGGCCCTACTCTGTTTATATCACCATCCTCATCAAGTAGAGAAATCAACAGTAGTGAGTAGAGGCAAGTGGTTTTCATGATCTGAAATCTTGTTGGCATTTGAGCATGTTAGCTGGACAAGTCCTGGAGGTGGGAAGTACAGTGGAACCTCAGTTTTCAGATTTAATTCGTTCCAGATGTCGACTCGACAACCAAAATTGACATCTGTAAATAGGAGGAATCTATCCCAGACCCCAGATGAAAATAATGTATTAATAATGTACTAACTACTACATAAAACAATGTACAAAATACAGCACAGGGAAACTGTAAAAATGAATACTAAATGAAAATTTAACTGAAATAATGTACAGTATATGAAAATTTAACTGTCCCTTACCTGTCAGAGGAGAACTATTGGCATACTGGAAGCAGGAGATGGAGGAGAGGAGGGGGGATGTTGCTACTTGGAAGGAGAGTTGTCATCTTTTGACAAACCGGCCATATCCCACCAAGGCGGAAGGAGAGTCATCTTCAGTTAATATGTCAGGCAACTATCCTTATGGTGTTTTCTTTTTGCCTCATGTCACCACTAACACCTTGTTCTGGCTCACTGGTTCTTTCTCACTAAAAACCTGTCCAGTGAGGTTGATATGCCAAAAAGTTTTGCTATAACAACCACGTGGATCCGATATTCTTCATATTTTCTAATGACTTTTTTTTTTTTAATTCAGCAGTGCTTTTTACAACTTTTCTTTTTCTTTTCATCTCTATCCTTCTTTGGACCCATGATGGCTTATCTCACAATAAAAATGCACCAAAACTGTAAAATAACAAAAAGTTCACAAGATGCACAACTGAAGCTCAACACCCCCATGGCTCAGCCCATGACCAGGCCTCCCGGTGGATCAGGGCGTGATCATCTATGCTGGTACTGCTGGTCGCACGTAGTCCAACGTACAAACCACAGCCTGGCTGATCCGGCACTGACTTTAGGTGCCTATCCAGCCCCTTCTTGAGGACAGCCAGGGGTCTATTAGTATTCCCTATATTAGGGGTCTATTAGTAATCCCTATATTAGGGGTCTATTAGCAATCCCTGTATTAGGGGTCTATTAGTAATCCCAACCAGGGTCTTCAAGAGGGAGTTGAACAGATACCTAAAGTAGTGCTGAATCAGCCCGGCTGTGGTTCGTATGTTGGACTGTGTGGCCAGCAGTAACAGCCTAGTTGATCAGACCCTGATCCACTGGGAGGCCTGGTCATGGACTGGGATGTGGGGGGGGGGTGTTGATCCCCAGAATACCCTCCAGGCAGGCAGGTAGCACACAAGTTAGTGTTATAATGACTCGTACCCACGTTCTTGACCCATTATCCAGTGCACGTTCCGTGAGCATGTGATCTGACCCGTTTTATTCCATTCCGTATATGCAAAAATTTGTCCGGCGACAACCAAGAGAACGTACCAAAACCAAGACATTTTTTCTTGAACACCTCATTCAGAAATCACTTTATTTGACAAGTAATGCAGTCGACAACTGAGGTTTGACTGTTCAGTGACTTCACTGAAGGAAGGGTGAGGATGTAGTTCAGAGGGTCATCTGAATTGTGGTGTCAGTGGACTTCTGGCAAGAGTGATTGAATGAGTGACAGTGAAAGTGTCTTTTGTCAGGTCACCCTTCCTAGGTAGGAGACAGCTAGAGTACTAAAAATAAAAAAGTAACCATTTCACTGGACAGTAGTGTAAAAATTTGAAAATTGATATCACTATCAGTTCAGATGTCAAAATATCTCCTACAACACTGGAGAACAAAGACAAGCTAGGCCAGTATAAGCAAGAGATATGTGCCTGCCTGAAGTGCCCTACAGAAATTTTTTTTACGTCGTTCAGTCATTGGTAATTTTCAATTTGAGCAATGTGGAGGATTTTGTTTTAGATACGTAACAGTAATCAGTGCAACTTGGTTATGATATATCAAGGTTGCATTATGTGTATATTGACTGCAATTTTCTTGTTTGTAAAATTGATGATTAAACCATATACTGTATTGTGAAGGTTTACAAGATTTGTAAATACTGTACAGAAGGATTATTTCAAGATTTTTGAAGAAGAAAAATCACCATAATGTTTGGTAAGTACTGTACTAATTTTTATTGCAAATTTCTCAAAAAAAAAAAAATGTTTAGATGAACCACTGTATACATTATTTTATATTATCAGTATGTTGCAACACATTCTTTGTGTAGTGATCCCTTACATTCTGGCCATAAATAGTTACATTATTATTGTATACTCAGCTGTAATTTGTGAATTTTGTCTTTTATAACTCTGCTTCATCAACTCTTCCTGTATTTAGTGGCAACTTCCATCTTGTAATGAAACACCATGTCTGCATACAGTGCATTGGTGTGTTACCATGAAGAGGAACTACTTTGCAATTCATGTGGGAAGGACCCTGCAGCATTCCTACACACACACACACACACTTCGTCTGTATTTTGTCTTTTGTCATGGAATGACAGCTGGGTGTTTGTATTACAGGATGTTGCCACAAAAAGCCTCTTTTGGTCCCTGGTGGACGAGCATTCGTTTGGCCCACTGTGCAGCAAGTACAGAGGTATATCATGAATGTCCATTTGTTAATTGGTATTTATTTACTAATCTTTTTCCTTAGTTTTTACAGAGTTGTATAGTTAAAGCTTATTACAATACGGTATTTGTAATTATGGCATTAAAACAAATGAATTTGTGAACCTCTTGCACTTACGCATTTTAACGTTTTAGCTTAGATAGGCATTGAAATCTCCCTTTAGCATGTATATTATTATTTTTTTGTATTCTGCCTTTTATACATCTAAGTAATTTTTTCTTAATTTGTAATCTAGCCAGGCATGTTGTTAGTAGCTGTCCTTATTTTTGTAAGCATTCTCTAGTTGGAGAATTTAACATTTTGCATGCCTTGTAAACCCTTCATGATTTGGGAGCATTAAACAACAATGGTATCTGTCTTTGATTCTTAAACAATTTAGCTTTTATTTAGGTGGTATTTGTAAAGTTGGCAGTTCCAACTTCTCTTCTTCTATAGGATTCCTGCCAATAATGCATAACTTTTTTTAAATTGTGTATTTTTTTTATTAGTCTTGGTGAATACAGTACTGTTCATGTACTTCAGTTTTCTAAAACTAAGCTCACCCTGCTTGAGAAAAGAAAATTTTATACAATTTTATCATGTAATGCATAATATAAGCATATTTAAAGTACTGTATTAAATATTTTTTTTGTCTACAAACCTCTTATCCACTGTATTTTTGCTTCCTCAGCTATTTTGAGACACTAGTTCTAATTAGTACAGCACATCACTGTTTTGAAAATAAGTCTTTGTAGGATTATTATGGCTTTATGATGCAGTGTGTAGCTTGCTTGTGGCAAAATCGTTGGAAAAAAAATATACAGTAAGAGGAACTTGAAAAATGCTATATTAGGAGTGATTCATGTTCCACGATGTTATTTTTAAATGTAACGAGTTTTATGCTGCAGTAAAGTAATTCTCCAATGAGAGCAAAAAATGTGCAAGTGTGGATGGTGGAATGCAAGATAGTTTTGATGCAGCATGGATGTTAGGGCAAGGTAAGATTGGGCAGAGCCCTCACACACCCTGCTCACCCTGGTGATGACCCACACACCCTGCTCACCCTGGTGATGACCCACACACCCTGCTCACCCTAGTGATGACCCACACACCCTGCTCACCCTGGTGATGACCCACACACCCTGCTCACCCTGGTGATGGCCCACACACCCTGCTCACCCTGGTGATGACCCACACACCCTGCTCACCCTGGTGATGACCCCCACACCCTTCTCACCCTGGTGATGACCCCACACATCCTGCTCACCCTGGTGATGACCCCCATACTCTGCTCACCCTGGTGATGACCCCTACACCCTGCTCACCCTGGTGATGACCCACACACCCTGCTCACCCTGGTGATGACCCACACACCCTGCTCACCCTGGTGATGACCCACACACCCTGCTCACCCTGGTGATGACCCACACACCCTGCTCACCCTGGTGATGACCCACACACCCTGCTCACCCTGGTGATGACCCACACACCCTGCTCACCCTAGTGATGACCCACACACCCTGCTCACCCTGGTGATGACCCACACACCCTGCTCACCCTGGTGATGACCCACACACCCTGCTCACCCTGGTGATGACCCACACACCCTGCTCACCCTGGTGATGACCCACACACCCTGCTCACCCTGGTGATGACCCCCACACCCTTCTCACCCTGGTGATGACCCCACACACCCTGCTCACCCTGGTGATGACCCCCCATACTCTGCTCACCCTGGTGATGACCCCTACGCCCTGCTCACCCTGGTGATGACCCACACACCCTGCTCACCCTGGTGATGACCCACACACCCTGCTCACCCTGGTGATGACCCACACACCCTGCTCACCCTGGTGATGACCCACACACCCTGCTCACCCTGGTGATGACCCACACACCCTGCTCACCCTGGTGATGACCCCCACACCCTGCTCACCCTGGTGATGACCCACACACCCTGCTCACCCTGGTTATGACCCACACACCCTGCTCACCCTGGTGATGACCCACACACCCTGCTCACCCTGGTGATGACCCACACACCCTGCTCACCCTGGTGGTGACCCACACACCCTGCTCACCCTGGTGATGACCCACACACCCTGCTCACCCTGGTGATGACCCCCACACCCTTCTCACCCTGGTGATGACCCCCACACCCTTCTCACCCTGGTGATGACCCCCACACCCTTCTCACCCTGGTGATGACCCACACACCCTGCTCACCCTGGTGATGACCCACACACCCTGCTCACCCTAGTGATGACCCACACACCCTTCTCACCCTGGTGATGACCCCCACACCCTTCTCACCCTGGTGATGACCCCCACACCCTTCTCACCCTGGTGATGACCCACACACCCTGCTCACCCTGGTGATGACCCACACACCCTGCTCACCCTAGTGATGACCCACACACCCTGCTCACCCTGGTGATGACCCACACACCCTGCTCACCCTGGTGATGGCCCACACCCTGCTCACCCTGGTGATGACCCCCACACCCTGCTCACCCTGGTGATGACCCCACACACCCTGCTCACCCTGGTGATGACCCCCCATACTCTGCTCACCCTGGTGATGACCCACACACCCTGCTCACCCTGGTGATGACCCCCACACCCTTCTCACCCTGGTGATGACCCCCACACCCTTCTCACCCTGGTGATGACCCCCACACCCTGCTCACCCTGGTGATGACCCACACACCCTGCTCACCCTGGTGATGACCCACACACCCTGCTCACCCTAGTGATGACCCACACACCCTGCTCACCCTGGTGATGACCCACACACCCTGCTCACCCTGGTGATGACCCACACACCCTGCTCACCCTGGTGATGACCCACACACCCTGCTCACCCTGGTGATGACCCACACACCCTGCTCACCCTGGTGATGACCCCCACACCCTTCTCACCCTGGTGATGACCCCCGCACCCTTCTCACCCTGGTGATGACCCCCACACCCTTCTCACCCTGGTGATGACCCACACACCCTGCTCACCCTGGTGATGACCCACACACCCTGCTCACCCTAGTGATGACCCACACACCCTTCTCACCCTGGTGATGACCCCCACACCCTTCTCACCCTGGTGATGACCCCCACACCCTTCTCACCCTGGTGATGACCCACACACCCTGCTCACCCTGGTGATGACCCACACACCCTGCTCACCCTAGTGATGACCCACACACCCTGCTCACCCTGGTGATGACCCACACACCCTGCTCACCCTGGTGATGGCCCACACACCCTGCTCACCCTGGTGATGACCCCCACACCCTTCTCACCCTGGTGATGACCCCACACACCCTGCTCACCCTGGTGATGACCCCCCATACTCTGCTCACCCTGGTGATGACCCACACACCCTGCTCACCCTGGTGATGACCCCCACACCCTTCTCACCCTGGTGATGACCCCCACACCCTTCTCACCCTGGTGATGACCCCCACACCCTGCTCACCCTGGTGATGACCCACACACCCTGCTCACCCTGGTGATGACCCACACACCCTGCTCACCCTAGTGATGACCCACACACCCTGCTCACCCTGGTGATGACCCACACACCCTGCTCACCCTGGTGATGGCCCACACACCCTGCTCACCCTGGTGATGACCCCCCATACTCTGCTCACCCTGGTGATGACCCCTACACCCTGCTCATCCTGGTGATGACCCACACACCCTGCTCACCCTGGTGATGACCCACACACCCTGCTCACCCTGGTGATGACCCACACACCCTGCTCACCCTGGTGATGACTCACACACCCTGCTCACCCTGGTGATGACCTCCACACCCTGCTCACCCTGGTGATGACCCCCACACCCTGCTCACCCTGGTGATGACCCACACACCCTGCTCACCCTGGTGATGACCCCCCACACCCTGCTCACCCTGGTGATGACCCCTGACCCCCACACCCTGCTGACCTTGGTGATGACCCCCACACCCTGCTGACCCTGTTGATGACCCCCACACCCTGCTGACCCTGGTGATACCCCCCACACCCTGCTGACCCTGATGATGACCCACACTGCTGACCTTGGTGATGACCCCCACACACTGCTGACCCTGGTGATGACCCACACACTCTCCTGACCCTGGTGATGACCCACACACCCTGCTCACCCTGGTGATGACCCACACACCCTGCTGACCCTGGTGATGACCCACACACCATGCTGACCCTGGTGATGACCCACACACCATGCTGACCCTGGTGATGACCCACACACCATGCTGACCCTGGTGATGACTCGCACAAAGCGTGAGCCAAATGACAATGATACATTCGCTATTAATGGATCTCTCAGAAATTTTACATTGAAAGTAAAGGTTTTTTGGCAATACTGTGCAAATAACAGTCGATTAACACAGTACAGTGGAACCTCGGCTTATGAACGTCCCACCATGTGAACTTTTCAGGATACGAACTGTCTTTAAGTCGATTTTTTGCTTCTGGATACAAACGAAATTTCAGGATGCGTACTTCCCCTTCAAAGCAGGTTCCTGAAGTAAAAAATAAAATATTTATTTCTTTGCAAAGGTTACAGTGTGTGTTTACATATATGATTGGAGCAAAGAAAGCCACTATCATGCCAAGGCATTTTGGGCAGACTTAACCTAATACTTATAGACTACTTAAGTCTAGACAGGTGAAGAGTAGTGGTTACCAATGTTTTGCTGATGGTGGCACCAATTACTGGTAGCCTTTTGAAGTTTCTCCTTACTATTATTATTATTATTATTACTATTATACTGTATTATTATTATTATTATTGTTATGATTATTATTATTAGTATGTACGTGGTGAGGGGCTCTTGATCTAGGGTATTGGATCTGTTTTCCAGTTCCCTGAATTAAGCCTGAATACCTTCCATCCCCTCCCCCCTCCACAGGCGCTTCCGCATTATAATAATAATAATAATTATAACAACATGATACAGTGGAACCTCAAATTTCGAACGTATCGCTTATTGAACTCTAAGAAAATAGAACCCATTTTTCGAGCCAACTTTGTCCCTATTATTGAACTCTCCCCTATTTTCAAACCGCCAGGTACCAGACCTGTCCGGCAGCCCGCTCTGTCTGTGTCCCCATGCAGGCACCATGAACCAGTGTGGTTTTGTTGATGCTTGAGTGAACACTAACTTGTGATCTCATTCAAACATTTTACGATTATTTCATTGTGTTTAGTGCTTGTGGGACTGTGAAATAAGCTACAGTGGGTGCAATGAAACTTTCTAGTGGTACCCCTATGGTAAAGAAAGTGAGAAACACCATAGATGTGAAGAAGGAAATAATACAGAAGTGGAATGATGTCCAAATGTTTGTGGAGAAGTACCACCCTGAGTAAGCTGAAACAAGCCATCTTTGCAACAAGTTCAGTGACAGAACCATGTCCCATTTTAGAGAAATCTTAGAGGCACCAGAAACAGAGGACTGTGAACAGTTATTTTGTGAGACAGGGGTCCAGTGACTCTCAAGCTGGTCCTAGTGGCATTAAAAGACAGAGAATGGAAGTAACCCCAGAGACCTTTGATACCTGAAGTCCTCATGGAGGGGGATTCTCCTTCCAAACACTAACCCCAACTCCCTCTCTCCTCCTCCCTATCCTCCAGATGCCATCACCAATCTTCAATAAAGGTAAGTAAAATGTTATTTATATGTTTATTTAAATTAATTAATACATAATTGAACACTATATTTGTTGTGTGTATGTAAAACTATAATTAATCTCTATAAAATGTATTTTTTGTGAATATTTTTGGGTTTCTGGAACGGATTAATTCTATTTCCATTATTTCTTATAGGAAATATTGCTTCGCTTTTCAGACTTTTCGAATTTAGAACTAACTCCTGGAACGGATTAAGTTCGATATCTGAGGTTCCACTGTACGTACTATAACAATACGTATAATAATATAATGTACTATAATAATGATTATAATGGTTTCGAAAGGCCGTTACTACATGGCACTGAATACCACAACAATGCAGGAGCGGTTATGGCCGCCTCCACTTATCACAAACAGTGGAACCGTGAGCCAGTCTGGTTTTGTTGATGCTTGAGTGAACACTAACTTGCGCTCTCATTCAAAGATTTTATGATTATTTCATTGTGTTTAGTGCTTGTGGGACTGAAATAAGCTACCATGGGCCCAAAGAAACTTGCTAGTGGTACCCTTGTGGTAAAGAAAGTGAGAAACACCATAGATGTGAAGAAGGAAATAATACAGAAGTATGAGAGTGGTGTGAGACTTGTTGAGCTTGCCAAGATGTATGGGAAAAACAAGTCGACTATCGGTTCTGTCCTGGCAAAGAAAGAACAAATCAAGGAAGCTGGTGTTGCGAAAGGTGTTAATATGCTAACCAAAAACAGACCACAGACAATCGATCAGGTTGAGAAGTTGTTGCTGGTGTGGATCAAGGATAAAGAGATGGCAGGTGATAGTGTTTCAGAGACCATTATTTGTGAAAAGGCAAGGAAGTTGCATACCTATCTGGTACAGAAAACTGGAACCAGTGCTGATAGTGAATTTAAGGCCAGCAGAGGCTGGTTTGACAGAGAAGGGAAGTAACTCCAGAGAGGACTTTGATACCTGAAGTCCTCATGGAGGGGGATTCTCCTTCTAAACACTAACCCCAACTCCCTCTCTCCTCCTCCCTATCTTCCAGATGCCATCACCAATCTTCAATAAAGGTAAGTAAAAATGTTATTTTATATGTTTATTTACATTTATTAATACATAATTGAATACTATATTTGTTGTGTGTGTGTAAAACTGTAATTAATCTCTATAAAATGTATTTTTTTGTGAATATTTTTGGGTTTCAGGAATGGATTAATTGCATTTCCATTATTTCTCATGGGAAATATTGCTTCACTTTTCAGACTTTTCGAATTTAGAACTAGCTCCTGGAACGGATTAAGTTCGATATTTGAGGTTCCACTGTAATGACATATTTTATTCATTCTAGAGTATATGTCCAGTTTCTGTGTTATTTATATTGTTTATTATGTCATATTAGATCAATTGTGATGTATGAATAAGCCATAGAGTTGATATTAGCATTATATTGAAGTTTATTTTTCCTGCCTCTGAGAGCAGGAATTTCGCCGGAACGGATTAATGGCTTTTCAATTAATTTAAATGAGGAAAATTAACTCAGCATACAAACAAATCAGGATACGAACAAGGTCACGGAACAAATTAATTTTGTATGCCGAGTTTCCACTGTAGTTGTGTTCTTGAAAACTGTGTGTAAATAAAAAATTGTGTAATATGAACAGAACATTTGGAAAAAATACAGTTAGGTTCATTCCCCCACTATAAAAAGAAATGCCAAACTACTTTTATTTTAATCTTTGCAATTCATCAGCACTCAAAAATAATAAAGTTGTTTTTTTTTCTTTTTCTTTTTCTTTTTCCAACAAGTCGGCCGTCTCCCACCGAGGCAGGGTGACCTAAAAAAGAAAGAAAATCCCCAAAAAGAAAATACTTTCATCGTCATTCAACACTTTCACCACACTCGCACATTATCACTGTTTTTGCAGAGGTGCTCAGAATACAACAGTTTAGAAGCATACACATATAAAGATACACAACATATCCCTCCAAACTGCCAATATCCCAAACCCCTCCTTTAAAGTGCAGGCATTGTACTTCCCATTTCCAGGACTCAAGTCCGACTATATGAAAATAACCGGTTTCCCTGAATCCCTTCACTAAATATTACCCTCCTCACACTCCAACAGATCGTCAGGTCCCATTCATTCCTATCTAACACGCTCACGCATGCTTGCTGGAAGTCCAAGCCCCTTGCCCACAAAACCTCCCCTACCCACTCTCTCCAACCCTTTCGAGGACGACCCCTACCCCGCCTTCCTTTCCCTATAGATTTATATGCTTTCCATGTCATTCTACTTTGATCCATTCTCTCTAAATGACCAAACCACCTCAACAACCCCTCTTCTGCCCTCTGACTAATACTTTTATTAACTCCACACCTTTTCCTAATTTCCACACTCCGAATTTTCTGCATAATATTTACACCACACATTGCCCTTAAACAGGACATCTCCACTGCCTCCAACCGTCTCCTCGCTGCTGCATTTACCACCCAAGCTTCACACCCATATAAGAGTGTTGGTACTACTATACTTTCATACATTCCCTTCTTTGCCTCCATAGATAACGTTTTTTGACTCCACATATACCTCAACGCACCACTCGCCTTTTTTCCCTCATCAATTCTATGATTAACCTCATCCTTCATAAATCCATCCGCCGACATGTCAACTCCCAAGTATCTGAAAACATTAACTTCTTCCATACTCCTCCTCCCCAATTTAATATCCAATTTTTCTTTATCTAAATCATTTGACACCCTCATCACCTTACTCTTTTCTATGTTCACTTTCAACTTTCTACCTTTACACACATTCCCAAACTCATCCACTAACCTTTGCAATTTTTCTTTAGAATCTCCCATAAGCACAGTATCATCAGCAAAATGTAACTGTGTCAATTCCCATTTTGAATTTGATTCCCCAAAATTTAATCCCACCCCTCTCCCGAACACCCTAGCATTTACTTCCTTAACAACCCCATCTATAAATATATTAAACAACCATGGTTACATTACACATCTCTGTCTAAGACCTACTTTTACCGGGAAGTAGTCTCCCTCTCTTCTACACACCCTAACCTGAGCCTCACTATCCTCATAAAAACTCTTTACAGCATTTAATAACTTACCACCTATTCCTTATACTTGCAACATCTGCCACATTGCTCCTCTATCCACTCTATCATATGCCTTTTCTAAATCCATAAATGCAATAAAAACTTCCCTACCTTTATCTAAATACTGTTCACATATATACTTCAATGTAAACACTTGATCTACACATCCCCTACCCACTCTGAAACCACCTTGCTCATCCGCAATCCTACATTCTGTCTTACTTCTAATTCTTTCAATTATAACCCTACCGTACACTTTTCCTGGTATACTCAATAAACTTATTCCTCTATTATTTTTACAGTCTCTTTTGTCCCCTTCCCCTTTATATAAAGGGACTATACATGCTCTCCGCCAATCCCTAGGTACCTTCCCCTATTTCATACATTTATTAAACAAAAGTACCAACCACTCCAACACTATATCCCCCCCTGCTTTTAACATTTCTGTCATCCCATCAGTTCCAGCTGCTTTACCCCCTTTCATTCTACGTAATGCCTCACGTACCTCCCCCACACTTACATTCTGCTCTTCTTCACTCCTAAAAGATGGTATACCTCCCTGACCAGTGCATGAAATTACTGCCTCTCTTTCTTCCTTAACATTTAAAAGTTCCTCAAAATATTCTCGCCATCTACCTAATACCTCCATCTCCCCATCTACTAACTCCCCTACTCTGTTTTTAACTGACAAATCCATACTTTCCCTAGGCTTTCTTAACTTGTTTAACTCCAAAATTTTTTCTTATTTTCATTAAAATTTCTTGACAGTGCCTCTCCCACTCTATCATCTGCTCTCCTTTTGCACTCTCTCACCACTCTCTTTACCTTTCTTTTACTCTCCATATACTCTGCTCTTCTTATAACACTTCTGCTTTGTAAAAACCTCTCATAAGCTACCTTTTTCTCTTTTATCACACCCTTTACTTCATCATTCCACCAATCACTCCTCTTTCCTCCTGCCCCCACCCTCCTATAACCACAAACTTCTGCCCCACATTCTAATACTGCATTTTTAAAACTATTCCAACCCTCTTCAACCCCCCCACTACTCATCTTTGCACTAGCCCACCTTTTTGCCAATAGTCGCTTATATCTCACCCGAACTTCCTCCTCCCTTAGTTTATACACTTTCACCTCCCTCTTACTTGTTGTTGCCACCTTCCTCTTTTCCCATCTACCTCTTACTCTAACTGTAGCTACAACTAAATAATGATCTGATATATCAGTTGCCCCTCTATAAACATGTACATCCTGGAGCCTACCCATCAACCTTTTATCCACCAATACATAATCTAATAAACTACTTTCATTACGTGCTACATCATACCTTGTATATTTATTTATCCTCTTTTTCATAAAATATGTATTACTTATTACCAAATCTCTTTCTACACATAGCTCAATTAAAAGCTCCCCATTTACATTTACCCCTGGCACCCCAAATTTACCTACTACTCCCTCCATAACATTTTTACCCACTTTAGCATTGAAATCCCCAACCACCATTACTCTCACACTCGATTCAAAACTCCCCACGCATTCACTCAACGTTTCCCAAAATCTCTCTCTCTCCTCTACACTTCTCTCTTCTCCAGGTGCATACACGCTTATTATAACCCACTTTTCACATCCAATCTTTATTTTACTCCACATAATCCTTGAATTAATACATTTATAGTCCCTCTTTTCCTGCCATAACTTATCCTTCAACATTATTGCTACTCCTTCTTTAGCTCTAACTCTATTTGAAACCCCTGACCTAATCCCATTTATTCCTCTCCACTGAAACTCTCCCACCCCCTTCAGCTTTGTTTCACTTAAAGCCAGGACATCCAGCTTCTTCTCATTCATAACATCCACAATCATCTCTTTCTTATCATCTGCACAACATCCACGCACATTCAGACTTCCCACTTTGACAATTTTTTAATATTATTCTTTTTAGTAATCTTTACAGGAAAAGGGGTTACTAGCCCATTGTTCCCGGCATTTTAGTTGACTTTTACAACACGCATGGCTTACGGAGGAAAGATTCTTATTCCACTTCCCCATGGATATAAGAGGAAAAGTAATAAGACCAAGAACTATTAAGATAAAATCAAAGAAAACTCAGATGAGTGTGTATAAATAAATGTGTACATGTATGTGTAGTGTGACCTAAGTGTAAGTAGAAGTAGCAAGACATACCTGTAATCTTGCATATTTATGAGACAGACAAAAGACATCAGCAATCCTACCATCATGTAAAACAATCACAGGCTTTCGTTTTACATTCCTTATATTATAGTTCTTGCTTGTTGATGTAGAAATGTGTCAAAAGGGTTAATCTAACCTTCTACAATTCCTGTATTATCATAGGACATTCAGTTTCACAACTGTCTGCTCTCGCAATTCACCTGCCATCACAACAACCACAGTCACTCACCACCATCAGTAAAAATACTATATATTACTGGCCATTGGCAAGATTTCCTTACTATATAAATATGTCTGAAGCAATGTCCCCATAATATGAGTGCAAGCTGTCCCCAAAAATGTGAAATGATCAAAATAAAGAAAAAAAAAACAATCTCAGGTTATGACCATGCCCTGTTACTGTTGGGTTTAAGGGTTATGATGGACCAAAGGACTCTGATTATCTCACTGCTGTGAAATTGACTACCAGAATGCTTTTGTAAATAATTTAATTTCCATTAATAATTTCATTTAAGATTTAATTCTTATTTCTAGTAATCTATACAGAAGAAGGTTTTTACTAGCCCATTCTTAAGTCATTTTAGTCACATTTTACAACACGCATGGCTTATGGAAGAAAGATTCTTATTCCACTTCCCCATGAAGATGAAAGGAAAGAAGAATAAGAACTATTAAGAAAAACAATAGAAGAAAACTCAGATGAGTGTGTATACATACATGTGTAGTGTGACCTAAGTGTAAGTAGAAGTAGCTAGATATATCTGTTATCCTGTGTGTTGAGACAAAACGCCAGCACTCCTACCATAGTGTAAAACAATTACAGGTTCTGTCTTACTCATTTGACAGGATAGTAGTGCCTCTCTGGGTGGCTACTGTGTATCAACTCGCTGAAGGAGGGGTGGGGATATTTGCTGTTTGGAATGACATCTGAATTGTCGTATCAGTGTGGCTCTGGCAAGACAATGATAGTGTGAATATGGATGAAAGTGCTTCTTTTCCGAGTCACCCTACCTTGGTGGGAGACAGCCAGCATGTTATAAGGAATAAGTATTTTATTTCTTTGCATAGTTTACAATGTGTAATTACAATTTTGATTTGTTAAGTACAGTAGGGCCCTGCTTTACGGCGTTTTGTTTTATGGCGTTCCGCTAATACTGTCATTTCAAAGTAAAAATAGGTTAGATAAATACATGAACGACTGTGGGTGGGTGCGAGTTGGACCTGACTAGCTTGTGCTACTAGGTCTGATGTCATGCTCCTTCCTTCAATGGATGTGACCTGACTAGGTGGGTCATTGGTCTAAGCTGGGTGGGGGGGGAGGTTGGAGGGTGACATGGACCTACCTTGCATGGGCCAGTAGGCCTGCTGCAGTGTTCCTTCTTTCTTATGTTCTTATGTATTTGGCTGGCTGGCTTGCTTTGGCTGTCTCTCTGTCTATGTCTCTATCTGTCTATATCTCTGTCTATCTATATCTCTGTCTCACATGTACACATAAGTACAGTTATTATACATAGTGTAAATTACTTAGGATAACCCAAAAATTCAAGGCAAAGATAGACAGACAAACATGTTGGTGTGTATCAGTGAAAACAAGTAAAGCCAAGGTTCCCCCCTAGCGCCCATTTATCAAATGTCTCTGAGCTGTCAACAGATGGCATAGCACCCTTCTTCAAGGAGTTTGATATACTATAATCCAGGCAGACAGAAAGACAGATAAGCAGAAACAGACAAATACAGACAGACAGACAGACAGACATTTGTGTGTAACTGTGAGGGTTAGCTAAATACATGAGTGAGTGTGGGTGGGTGTGAGTTGGACCTGACTAGCTTGTGCTACTGGGTCTGATGTCGTGTTCCTTCCTACAATGGATGTGACCTGACTAGGTGGGTCATTGGTCTAAGTCGGGGTGGAGGGAGGACATGGACCTGCCTTGCATGGGCCAGTAGGCCTACTGCACTGTTCCTTCTTTCTTATGTTCTTATGTATTCGGCTGGCTGGCTTTGACCGGTTTTGGCTGGCTTTGGCTCTCTCCTTGTCTATATCTCTCTGTCTGTCTGTGTCTCTCACATGTACACGTAAGTACAGTTATTATACATAGTGTAAATTACCTAGGATAACCCAAAAATTCCAGGCAAAGATAGACAGACAGACATAGACAGACAGACAAACATATTTGTGTGTAACAGTGAAAACAAATAAAGCCAGGTTTCCCCAAGCGCCCATTTATCAAATGTCACTGGGCTATCAACAGATATCATAACACCCTTCTTCAAGGAGTTTGATATATGTATGCTCCAGGCAGACAGAAAGACAGATAAGCAGAGACAGACAGGCAGATAGACAGACAGAGAGACAAGACATGTTTGTGTGTAACAGTGATAAATACAGTGAGGATTAGCTGGAGCAGTTCACATTTATTTAAAATCTCTGGGCTGTCATAACACCATGCTTAAAGGTATACGCCAGGGTATATAAAACATTGCTGGAACCTATAAATACTTTGTATATATTTCTGGACAATAGTAAATAACCCAGGCAGGTGTAAATTGCCATTGTCAAAGTTGCCAGCACTGCTTGCAATAGCTGTGTCAGGGTGATGTTCATCCATAGAGGCTTGCACCTTTGTCCACATTGTATAAATGTCCTTATTCATTGAAGAAGGCAGCTTCCTCCATCTTTCTCTCCTCCTCTGAAGCAATTTCCTCAGCTGTGGTGTCTTGCTGTTGCAGATGCTCTTGCAGCTCATCAGTGGTTAGCTCTTCATTGTCGTCCTCCACCAACTCTTCCACATTCTCGCCACTAACCTCCAACCCCATGGACTTCCCCAATGACACAGTAGATTCCACAACTGGTATAGGCTCCTCAGGGTTAGCCCCAAATCCTTCAAAATCCCTCTCTTGTACACAATTTCCTCCAAGCAGAGTTCCAAGTCCTGCAAGTCACTCCCTCCCAAGCCTTACTTATAAGGTTTATACAACTGAGGATACTGAAGTGATCTTTCCAAACTCTCTAGGGTCAATTCAATGTCTGAGGTCACTTCAAAGCACTTTTGAAACACTGGTGTACAGTTTTTTGAAGTTTGCAATGACCTGCTGGTCCATGGGCTGGATGAGAGGAGTGGTATTAGGAGGCAAAAACTTCACTTTGATAAATCTCAACTCCCCCACAATTTGCTCTTGCAAGTCTGGAGGATGAGCAGGAGCATTGTCTTAATACCAGGAGGCACTTGAGGTCCATTTTATTTTCCAGGAGGTATTTTTTACAGTGGGCTTAAACACATGATAGAACCAATCATGGAAAATGTCCCTAGTGACCCATGCCTTACTGTTTGCCCTCCACATCACACACAAATTATCCTTGACGACACTGTTTTTCTTGAACACTGGGAGTTTCAGAGTGATACACGAGTCAAGGCTTCACTTTGCAGTCCCCACTAGCATTACTACAAAACATGAGAGTTAACCTGTCTTTCACTAGCTTTTGTCCTGGGAGTGCCTTTTCCTCCTGAGTAATGTAGGTCCTGTTTGGCATTTTCTTCCAAAACAGGCCTGTTTTGTCACAATTGAACACTTGTTGGGGTTTTAATTTTTCAGCCTCTATGTACCCCTTAAAGTCCTGCACATTTTTTTCAGCTGCTTTTTGGTCAGAACTGGCAGCCTCGCCATGCCTTATCACACTATGTATGCCACTACAATTCATAAATCTCTCAAGCCAACCTTTGCTGGCCTTAAATTCACTAACATCACCACTAGTTCCAGGCATTTTCTTAATGAGATCAGCATGCAACTGCCTTGCCTTTTCACATATGATTGACTTTGAAACACTATCTCCTGATAATTGTTTGTCGTTGATCCACACCAATAACAGTCTCTCCACATCTTTGAGTATTTGCGATCTCTGTTTTGTAAGCATACTTGCACCTTTTGCAACAACAGCTTCCTTGATTGCCTTTCTGTTGTCCAATATAGTAGCGATGGCTGATTGGGAGTTGTTATACAACTGGGCCAGCTTGGAGGCATGCACTCCACTTTCATACTTTGCAATTATCTCTTTCTTCAATTTGATAGTATTTCTCACTATTTTTACCACAGGGATGGCACTAGAAGCTTTGTGGGCCCGTGGTGGCTTACTTAGCAGTTACAAGCACTAAAAACAATGGAATAATACAATATGTATCGAATGTATGCGTGAAACCGTCTGCCCTGGCTTGTAAACAATGGTACACTGGGTATACATAGTGGCTGGGCAGCCGTGGGCGGGCCAGGCCATGCAGACACCATGCATTGTTGGCCGAGCCAATATTTTTATGCAAAGATGCATCGATATCCGATTTTATCGCTGTCCGATGGCATCGTTACCCGAGGGTCCACTTTATTCTGAGCGCCATGCGAGTGAACGTAGATCTACGTTTGGACAGTTTAAGGGTTAAGTGACATCTGTTAGATTCCTGTGGTGACAAACAATTTACACATAAGTGGTGTACAGGTAGGCCCCTCTCATACAGCAGGTTAGGTTCTAGGCTACTGCTGTAAAGTGAAACAGCCTTTTTTCACTTTCAAATGCACATAAAAGCCTGATAACATGTTTACACTATCATATATTAAGTGAGCAATAGAGCTAGACCTAAGAAATGCATGTACAATACACACATTACTTACCTTACAATATTTTTGTCCTTTGCTTATAGCAAGTGGTGAAAGTATTATTGTAGGAAGTCAGAATAAATGTTGAATGGGTATAATTGAAAACCACTGTATTAGCAAAACACTGTAAAGTGGGGTCTTCATGTATACTGTGATGCCTTATGACCCAGACCCAAACATTGATCATGGTGTTGCAAGAGCAACCCTTCACTTTCTCATTTATTTATAGTACATTTCACACTTATTAATCAGAGTATTCAGTATTTATATAAATGCATCTAGGGTGAGTAAATGATTGTTAAAGCCATATGAATGAATAGGTACAGTAAAATTATTGGTTACTAGCCTTTGTGTACTGTCATTTAGTTATTTTCCCCTAAATAATTTACTCTATGCATAATGATAAATGTGGCATACTCGTGGAAAATGTTAAGCAATTTTTCAAGTGTGTTACTGTGAAAAGTAATAATAGATCATGTGTTAATCAGTGGTGTACTGTGCACAGTACGGCCCTACTTTACGGCGCTGTGCCTTACTGTGATTGGCTAATATAGACATTTCATATTATAATAAAAAACTCGTTTATGTAGCTCCCTGATTTGCTGTTACAGCATTCGTGTGCATCTTTGTTTACATTTTCCATGAGCTCAGCGTTTATTTTATTGATAATGTCTGTGGAAACTTTTCAAAATTTCAAGTGTTTTAAAATTATTGCATGTTAGAGAGCAGTGCATGGAGATAAATAGTTTTGGGACCTGACAAGCTGTTGGAGTGTGAGCAGGGTAATATTTTGTGAAAGGACTCAGGGAAACTGGTTAGCTGGACTTGAGTCCTGGAGTTGGGAAGTAGGGGTTTGGGATATTTGCTGTATGGAGTGACATATAAACTGTTGTATCTGAGCACCTCTGCAAAGGCAGTGATTATGTATGAATGATGGTGAAAGTGTTGAATGATAAAAGTTTGTTTTTTCTTTTTAGGTCACCCTGCCTCTATGGGAAACGGCTGACATGCTAAAAAAAAAAAATGTACTTGTGTGTGCCTGTACCTAAATAAACATTGTGCTGGTATGCAGGTACACATTAAAATCACTAAGAGTGTCTCACTAGTGTTGAAGATGCCATATAATAATAATTCTAATAATAATAATCGCTCTGTGTGCTTTAAATGTTGTATATTACGTTACTGTAAACATTTTCATTAACCCATCTATCATATTTTTTCAAAATTATGTAAGAAACACATTACATATACAGTGGACCCCCGCTTAACGATCACCTCCCAATGCGACCAATTATGTAAGTGTATTTATGTAAGTGCATTTGTACGTGTAAGTTTGGGGGTCTGAAATGGACTAATCTACTTCACAATATTCCTTATGGGAACAAATTCGTTCAGTACTGGCACCTGAACATACTTCTGGAATGAAAAAATATCGTTAACCGGGGGTCCACTGTATAAACATAATACAAATACCCACAGTAGAAAAAACTGACATGAGATTTGGTAGCTGGGTGGCTTGTAGGAGTGACGGCAGAAATTACTTTTTCTCTAGTCCAACATCATAGAAGCTGTGTACAGCATAGTATTACTGGGGTAACTGTAGAATAATAATACTTTTGTATGCCATCACTCATATGCCATTCCCCTCTAAAAATGGTGTTTTGTATGAGAATGGGAGTATTGCTGTTATTTTTTCTAGTGCACCAACACGAAGGCAACTTGTACACAATGTAAGGTGTTTGTATTGTGGGGAAGACACTTCACAGTCATATGCTTAATGCAAAGTGAATGTATATGAACACAAAGTGGACAGCTCTTAATACATGTTCATCTGACTGGCGTCAGTTTACACTCAAAGTTTGTTTACATTCTCTGCATCTCTGTCGTTTACAATGATAATACTTAACCAAATCAGATATTTTTGGAGTTATTGTAAGCTGAGTGTAATGAATTAACTTAAGTAAAATCAAATGATAAAAAAATACTCCCAGAATATTTGATTCTTTCATTATAGTATATAGCATCAAAACATCTGAATTGTTACATAAACTAGAGATAAAGCTTTGCTTATGGTGGCCTTAAGTTTGTGTTGTGTAGTTGAAAAATGTCATCATAATACATCTTCATTTATGATTTAAGTTTTATGTATCTGTTGCTTTCAAGGAAACTTAGCTTTAAAATGTTTTTAACCCTTAAACTGCCAGTGGAGGTAAAATGAAATTGTATTGACACTTTTTTTTTTCAGCCTTGATTTTATGTTTACAAAAAAATGAAAATTGGTTTAAAGCTTGCCATGAAAATGTTGTTTAAAGTTTCTAGAAATGCCTCTCATATGGTAACATGGTTGCAATCTGCATTCTTGCAATTGCATACTATTAGTGTTTTTGGCCATTTTTTCTTTTTTCTTTAAAAACATACATATGTGATTATTACTGTATATGTATTTTCAGACCATATTTACATAATATTTAGTGCTCATTAACTAATTATTTCTTATGAACAAAATTTTTACTGACAATGTTCACTTTGGTACTTAATTATTTTTTTTACTTTTTTTCACATATTATATGCACTCTACACATGTTATACACACACATACTATACACTCACTGTTCACTGTGCTATGGTAAAAAGCTCTGTTCCACAAGGCACAGTACTTGCTCCCATCCTATTCCTCATCCTCATATCTGAATCATAGCCCGAGATGTAAGCCATTTCTCCATGTCTTCCTTTGCAAATGACACCCAAATTGCCATGACAGTGCCCTCCATCAAAGACACCGCAAGACTCCAACCGGACATCAACCAACTCTTCAAATGGGCCACTCGAAAAAATTTGAAGTTCAATGAAGAGAAATTTCAACTACTCAGATATGGAAAACTTGAGGAAATTAACAATGTATCAATGTATACAACAAATTCTAACCATACAGTTAAGTGAAAAATAATGTGAAGGACCTGGGAGTGATAATGTCAGAGGATATCGCCTTCAAAGACCACAGCTATGTATCGACCGCATCTGCTAGGAAAATGATAGGATGGATAATGAGATCCTTCAAAACTAGGGATGCCAAACCCATGATGATTCTCTCTAGGCTGGAATACTGCTGTACACTAACTGCCCCCCTTTAAGGCAGGCAAAATTGCTGACCTGGAGAGGGTACAAAGAACTTTCACGGCACACGTAAGTACGATAGGCACCTAAATTACTAGGAACGGTTGAAGTCCCTTGATTTGTATTCCCTGGAATGCATGTGAGAAAGAGATATATGATAGTATACACTTGGAAAATCCTAGAGGGATTAGTACCAAATTCGCACATGAAAATCACTTCCTGTAAAAGCAAAAGACTCAGCAGGAGATGCAACATTCCCCCAATGAAAAGCAGGGGTGCCATGAGTACACTGAGAGACGACACAATAAGTGTCCAGGGCCCAAGACCTTTCAACTGCCTCCAGGCATACATAAGGGGGATTACCAATAGACCCCTGGCTGTCTTCAAGAAGGCACTGTACAGGCATCTAAAGTCAGTACCTGACCAGACAGGCTGTGATTCGAACGTCAGTTTGCGTAACAGCCATAACAGCAGTAACAGCCTGATTGATTAGACCCTGATCCACCACGAGGCCTGGTCTCAGACTGAGCCGCAGGGGCGTTGATCCCCGAAATCCTTTCCACCACCTATGACTGCTGCACTTCTCCTGCCTACAGTATATTAGCCACTTCTTCGCACATGTGCTATATACTTTTCAAGATTGACCCTTCAACTGTCCAAACGTAGATCTACGTTTTCGCATGTAGCACTCCGATCTTGATTTTCTCCATTTGAAAGCATGTAAAAAGACCGTAGATCTATGTTCGGAGCACTACGCGAGCGAACATAGATCTCTGTTTGGACAGTTTAAGGGTTAATAAACTGATTACATAGACTCAAACTCCTCTTGTTCTTTACCATTCTCCTTTGTATGGACTGATGAAGCCAATGTGTGGCAAAACGTTTCCTCATTAACCTCTTGACTGTCGCAACCCCAAATCCTGAGGTGTCTCCTGGTGTTGCAAAATTTCCGAAAAAAAAAAATCTTATGAAATGATAGAGAATCTTTTCCTGATTGTAATGACACCAAAACAACGAAATTTGATGGAAAACTGACTGAATTATGCTCTCGCGAAGTTAGCAACCTCGGTAATGTTTACGAATTGGCGATTTTGCCTACTTTGAGCCCTGTTTTTGGCTAATTCCATTGTTCCAGTCGACTAAACTCGTAGCTATTTCTTTAGAACTCCATTTTTTCTATTGACTGAGTACAAGAAACTGCCCATTTACCAATTTCAACTACCCAAGAATGTGGTCAGAAATTTGCAATTTGGCCAATTTCATGAAAATTAAAAAAATATGACAATTTCAAAATAGGGTCCATAATGAACAATGCAAAACATTCCTAGCTCTTGCTTTCTATTTTGAATTTTTATTCAAACAAAAAATAGAAGATTTACTGTTATGCAGACTACTGCAATATTGTAATAATTACATAAATAATGTCAACTCATTCATGACTGCATATTAGAATGGCTACTTGGACATTTATTGGAAAATGACATCATTTGTTTACTTTTGAACATCGGCAAAAATCAAACATTTCCCCTACTTCGAGCTCCATTTCAAGGTTCTTTTCATAGTAAAATCAATCAAAAGCACCTCTAATTCTATAATATGTTTTCCATTCTATCAAATGAGACCAAGAAAACGAGAATACAACCATAAATACTATATGAAAATAGACCACAAAGTCTGCATTTTAATTAAAAAAAAAAAGATAATTTTTTTTTCTCATTATGCACTGCGTGCTGCAGGATTTTTTTTATATGACGCACCCTGACCACACAGACCCATTCTCTCACATGTGGACCTACCAGCTTTCTCCTGCTTGATTTGAAGCCGCTACAATTTGAGTATATACAGTGGAACCTCGACTTGCGAGCTTAATCTGTTCCATGACCTTGCTCGCAACTGGATTTGCTCGTTTGCATAGTCAATTTTCCTCATTTAAATTAATTGAAATGCAATTAATCCGTTCCAGTGGAATTCTGTACTTCAATAATTTCGCTAATATCAACTCTACGGCTTATTTATCTATCTCACTTCATCTGATATGACATAATAAACAATATAAATAACATAGAAACCTGATATATACTCTAGAATGAATAAAATATGTCATGTAGTGGTATAGGCAGTGTCGGCGTTGGACGAGTTTGTCTGGAGACCGGGCAAAATTCTTCATGAATAATTTCGCTAATATCATCTATACTGCTTATTTATATATCACAGCTCATCTAGTATGACATAACAAACAATATAAATAACATAGAAACATGATATATACTCTAGAATGAATAAAATGTCATTCATGTAGTGGTATGGGCGGTGTCAGCGGTGGACGAGAGTTTGTCTGGAGACTGGGCAAAATTCTTCATGAATAATTTCGCTAATATCATCTATACTGCTTATTTACATATCACAGTTCATCTAATATGACATAACAGACAATATAAATAACATAGAAACACGATATATACTGTAGAATGAATAAAATGTCATTATGTAACAGGTGGAGGCGGCCACAACCGCTCCCTCTTTGTTGTGGTAAACACTGCCATCTAGTGATGGCCTTTTGAAGCCGTCTATTATTGTAATTATTATATGTAGTGCATTATTATTATTTTTTTTTATTTTTTATTATCACACCGGCCGATTCCCACCAAGGCAGGGTGGCCCGAAAAAGAAAAACTTTCACCATCATTCACTCCATCACTGTCTTGCCAGAAGGGCGCCTTACACTACAGTTTTTAAACTGCAACATTAACACCCCTCCTTCAGAGCGCAGGCACCGCACTTCCCATCTCCAGGACCCAAGTCCGGCCTGCCGGTTTCCCTGAATCCCTTCATAAATGTTACTTTGCTCACACTCCAACAGCACGTCAAGTATTAAAAACCATTTGTCTCCATTCACTCCTATCAAACACGCTCACGCATGCCTGCTGGAAGTCCAAGCCCCTCGCACACAAAACCTCCTTTACCCCCTCCCTCCAACCCTTCCTAGGCCGACCTCTACCCCGCCTTCCTTCCACTACAGACTGATACACTCTTGAAGTCATTCTGTTTCGCTCCATTCTCTCTACATGTCCGAACCACCTCAACAACCCTTCCTCATTATATATGTATTATTATTATACATATTATTATAATTATTATTATTGTATTATACTATTATTATTATTATACGTATTGTTATTATTCATATTATTATACATATTATTATTATTATCGTTATTATTATTATATAAATTATTTGTAATTTTTATTCACACAAAAAATATAAGATTTACTGTTATTCCTCATTGCAATAATTGTATAAATATGTCAACCCATTCACGACCATTTCTCCTAGGTTGAGCTCAATTTCAAGGCACTTTTCGTCATGAAACCAATCAAAATCATATCTATTTCTGTAATATATCTTCCATTCTATCAATTGAGACCAAAAAAATGAGAATACAACCATAAAAACCATACGAAAATACCACTAAGGGGTGGCTAATTGCTGAGAAGTGAACTCCATTATTTATGCTTAGATTTCTTTCATTATTATTATTATTATCATTATTATTATATAAATAATTTGTAATTTTTATTCACACAAAAAATATAAGATTTACTGTGACGTCATTTGTTTACACTGAAACAGCCAAGCAATGGCCCATTTCTCCTAGGTTGAGCTCTATTTCAAGGTACATTTTGTTGTGAAAGCAATCAAAATCATATCTATTTCTGTAATTTATCTTCCATTCTATCAAATGAGGCCAAAAAAACGAGAATACAACCATAAAAACCATTTGAAATTACCGCTAAGGGGTGGCTAATTGCTGAGAAGTGAACTCCATTATTTATGCTTAGATTTCTTTCATTTTTGGTGTACGTTAAGAAGCATCTTTCCGTCATACATTGCCCAAGTTTCAATAAGATAGTCCAACAAACAAATGAGATACAATTCCCAAGATCAAAAGCAAGAGCCCCTCACCAGTGTCAAGGAACCTGCCTTGAGGTCTGCTCGCTTGTGGAAATTTTGCTTGCGTATGGAAGCAAAAAAATCGACCCATCGACTGCTCGTATTTGAAAAACTCGCACGTGGACACGCTCGCAAGTAGAGGTTCCACTGTATATGTCAAAAATGGGTTAAAGATATGATATGATAATGTTGCACATATGTCTGACATCCTCTCACTCGATAAATTAAAGACATGACGGTATGGTACCTTGAGGCAAACTGTTCCTACAGTGCCCATTGTGACAGTAGAATTTTTTGCTATGCACACCAACTATGCAAGCCTACTTTATCCTGTGTATGCCTAACATTCCTGATCACAGCTATTTTAAGGGAGCTAGAATTGAAATAATTTGTGTGTAACAGTATATGCACACCTGTTGATAAACGTGTGGCAGTTTAAGGGTTAATAACAGAGCGCATCATTTTTTAGTTAAAGAATGCAGCAAATGTGTTATTATTATTGATATTAAGTGAATGTGTATTTAAAAATTATATTTTAATTTCAGAACTTTGAATATATAGCTACTTAGTTATTTTTTAACTTCATTTAGTTAAAAATAATGTTAAATTAGACAGTATTATAATATCTGTAAGTTTTGATTTAATGAGTAGAAACTAACAGGCTTTCCTTTCTTCTGCCTTAGGGTGTCATCTCCTTCATTTGCCTTCTCCCCCCCCCCCCTTTTTTTTTTATCCTATCCTATGTGGGCCCTTAGCTTACCTGTAGTGCTCCTCTTTCTTCTCCTTTGACTGACCCCACTCCTACTACTACTACTACCTTTCAAACTATTATTGCCACTACTTTTGTCTCCCTCCACCCTTCACTCTCCCTTTCTATATCTTGTCCCACACATACCACTCTCCCCTACTTTAAACCACCACCACTCCATCATCATCATCATTATTATTATTTCCAGCCTTACCTCTACGACTTTCTCTCTTGGTCTTTTCCTTGTCTACTTGCTTATGTATATACTGGCTCCCTCTATCTTTCATGTTAGTGAGACTTTAGAAATGGTCCAAGACAGATCGAAACATCGTCATAAGCTTCTCTCTTCTCTGTGCAGGTTATTCATGTAAGGCTAATCATGATTTTAATTATTATATTTATTTTTGTAACAGTTTACTTGATTAATTGCTATGTTTTGTAGTATTTACAGCAATTTAGTCCTTAATTAAATTTTAATTTAGTTATTTTAATGGCTAGTGACCTAATATTACCAAAGTAAAAAAAAAAAAAAAATGGCAATTTAGCACTTATGTAACTATGTAACTTAAAAAAATGAAACAATTGAGTCATCATTATGTAAATAAAATCACATTCCACAATAAGTATTAATTGTATGGGATACGAATATTAATTATGTTTTTGGGAAAAAGTATAGGTACTATACATTGATACATACTTTCAGTAGCCTCTAGAATTTACTCCTACCCTTGCTGACTTGTAACTTAAAACTTGATTCTTCAAGAAAATGCTGTTGTATATTCACTATTTTAATACAAGTAATTTTGTTAATAAGAAGTAGAAAACTGTATAAGCACAGTGTCCATATTATATATCTACTCAATCAGTATCATATCTGTCATAGCTACTAGTATTATCAAGTATATTTTGATGTTTTTTTCATGCCCTGGATTCATGTAGTCTCCTCTGGTTTTGGTAACATGAAACCACATTTTGTAGCCTTTTAGTAGGTTCATCACCTTCACTGGAGGAATATTTAGCTATTCTTCCACACACAACTTATTCAGGTCCTATTTTTTTTTTTTTTTGTGACAGGGTTGCTACAGCAGTGTGTCCAAACAATTTAAAAAATGTTAATCTGGTTACAAAATATGGTTCCTATCAACCTCAGTCATTTAGGTGCATTTTGGTGGACTCGTTCTGTGTATGGAGAGACTTCATCCCTGGAACTCTACCATGGGCACTTAATTCGTACAACCAATGTTTTTGGAGACATGGTACAGTATCCTATTGCTTAAACAGGCAGTAGGTTATTTGAGCAAGGAATGGTGAAATGACAGCGACAAGAGCTGTCATATGTGAAGTGTGCAACAGGGAGGAGCCTAGGTAGAAATGGTAGGGCTCATCAACTCTGTTCCCAGAGAACTTGGGAGAAAAATATCAATAGCCTTAGCCATCATGCAGGATCAGCAACCTCCCTGAATTTCATTTTAACTTCAGAGAAGCAAACAATACATTGTGTAACATAAACTTGTGTACTCCTGGTAAACATCCCTAAAGTGCCTAGTCAGGCCTCAAGCATCTGTTGTATTCAGAGATTTAAAAAAAAAAATGTCCCAAGTACTCCAGGAACTCAACTGAAAATTGCTGCATCTCTGCAACAATTTTCCCATCAAGGAGATAAGTCTCTAGCAGCTTAAGTTGTCAGGATCATTAATGAATCTCCTAGAGAGGATATTCATCTGACTTTACCCCCACAGCTGAAGAACCAGTTTGAGAAATGTAAACAAAAACTGGTCCAATATACCCTCAGTTACAGCTCAAGAAAATGGAAGAAATGTTGAAAAGACGATCTGATTAATCTCATTTAAAAATTTTATGGTAAATATTGTGATTTCATTGATTATGGATAAGGTGGTTTGTAAACTAGGTACAGCTTCTCCTCACTTAGCGATGTACTCGTTTACCGACAACTCTGACTTAGGACGGGCTCTCTGACCAGTATGCATGCCGAAATAATGTATATTAGAACTAAATTTCTCTATTCTATTTAATACAATATACAGTACACTATTGTATAAACATTTAAAAATATACCAGAAATGTTATAAATGGTGCAAAGGTGACATTAAAACAATATCAAAGATGGCCAACACAACCCACTATCATTATAGTATGCTCCTCACTTAGCAAGGAATTTGTGTACCAACATGGTCTTGGGAATGGAACTCCGTCGTTACGTGAAGAGAGGCTGTATATGTTTAATTATAAAGGTTTCAACAGTGTTGTCCTGTGTGATTGATAGCATTTGATGAAACAAGATTCATATGTTTAGCAAGATATTAACACTGAGGATATATTCAGAGTCTGGTATGGACATTGTACCTATAAGTGCCAATAGGAGTTTTTGCATTAAGCTCATGTAGATACTAAAGGAGTTTGCAGTAGTGTGGAATTGGCTTTTCATTTAACTGTTTACATAATTATCATTTATTGCTTGTTCTGTTGTGGTGCATGAACACTTCATTGTTTCTTTTTACAATTTAGTGTCTCCTTTTTCCTCTTTGCTTTTGTGTTTATACATGCCTCATACTGATAGGCACATCGTTCTTAAGGAAGAGAGAATTTTTATCTTAAATTTTGTTTTGTAATATTTCAGAATTTTATTTTGTACTGTACAGCCTTTATATTAGATGCTGGGAATAAGTTTTGCTGGATTTTTTATCTTTATTGTGATGACAAGGTGTGTGCCACTTGTTTTTTGTATATATAATTATTCAAAGTAACATAATGCATAAAATTTAACAACTTCTTTTGTTTCATAAATTATTTTACTTGAGAAGCATGTTTGTTTTATGAATTGGTTTACTAACTATAAGAAAAGAGCAGTCTATTGCAGTTATTTACTGTAAATACAAATTTTGGTAATATTTTTTTTATATGAAACATGAATACGTATATGCAAGTAATAATGAATTAAAAAAAATTGCAAATTGACTTAAGCCATGGTGTATACTTTATACTTCTTCTTTCAACACACCGGTCGTATCCCACCGAGGCGGGGTGGCCCAAAAAGAAAAACAAAAGTTTCTCTTTTTAAATTTAGTAATTTATACAGGAGAAGGGGTTACTAGCCCCTTGCTCCCAGCATTTTAGTTGCCTCTTACAACACGCATGGCTTACGGAGGAAGAATTCTGTTCCACTTCCCCATGGAGATAACAGGAAATAAACAAGAACAAGAACTACTAAGAAAATAGAAGAAACCCCAGAGGGGTGTATGTGCATGTGTATATATATATATATATATATATAGATATATATATATATATATATATATATATATATATATATATATATAGATATATATATATATATATAAATAAAGATTGGATGTGAAAAGTATGTTATAGTAAGCGTGTATGCACCTGGAGAAGAGAGAAGTGTAGAGGAGAGAGAGAGAGATTCTGGGAAATGTTGAGTGAATGCGTGGGGAGTTTTGAATCAAGTGTGAGAGTAATGGTGGTTGGGGATTTCAATGCTAAAGTGGGTAAAAATGTTATGGAGGGAGTAGTAGGTAATTTTGGGGTGCCAGGGGTAAATGTAAATAGGGAGCCTTTAATTGAGCTATGTGTAGAAAGAAATTTGGTAATAAGTAATACATATTTTATGAAAAAGAGGATAAATAAATATACAAGGTATGATGTAGCACGTAATGAAAGTAGTTTGTTAGATTATGTATTGGTGGATAAAAGGTTGATGGGTAGGCTCCAGGATGTACATGTTTATAGAGGGGCAACTGATATATCGGATCATTATTTAGTTGTAGCTACAGTTAGAGTAAGAGGTAGATGGGAAAAGAGGAAGGTGGCAACAACAAGTAAGAGGGAGGTGAAAGTGTATAAACTAAGGGAGGAGGAAGTTCGGGCGAGATATAAGCGACTATTGGCAGAAAGGTGGGCTAGTGCAAAGATGAGTAGTGGGGGGGTTGAAGAGGGTTGGAATAGTTTTAAAAATGCAGTATTAGAATGTGGGGCAGAAGTTTGTGGTTATAGGAGGGTGGGGGCAGGAGGAAAGAGGAGTGATTGGTGGAATGATGAAGTAAAGGGTGTGATAAAAGAGAAAAAGGTAGCTTACGAGAGGTTTTTACAAAGCAGAAGTGTTATAAGAAGAGCAGAGTATATGGAGAGTAAAAGAAAGGTGAAGAGAGTGGTGAGAGAGTGCAAAAGGAGAGCAGATGAAAGAGTGGGAGAGGCACTGTCAAGAAATTTTAATGAAAATAAGAAAAAAATTTGGAGTGAGTTAAACAAGTTAAGAAAGCCTAGGGAAAGTATGGATTTGTCAGTTAAAAACAGAGTAGGGGAGTTAGTAGATGGGGAGAGGGAGGTATTAGGTAGATGGCGAGAATATTTTGAGGAACTTTTAAATGTTAAGGAAGAAAGGGAGGCGGTAATTTCATGCACTGGCCAGGGAGGTATACCATCTTTTAGGAGTGAAGAAGAGCAGAATGTAAGTGTGGTGGAGGTACGTGAGGCATTACGTAAAATGAAAGGGGGTAAAGCAGCTGGAACTGATGGGATCATGACAGAAATGTTAAAAGCAGGGGGGATATAGTGTTGGAGTGGTTGGTACTTTTGTTTAATAAATGTATGAAAGAGGGGAAGGTACCTAGGGATTGGCGGAGAGCATGTATAGTCCCTTTATATAAAGGGAAAGGGGACAAAAGAGATTGTAAAAATTATAGAGGAATAAGTTTACTGAGTATACCAGGAAAAGTATACGGTAGGGTTATAATTGAAAGAATTAGAGGTAAGACAGAATGTAGAATTGCGGACGAGCAAGGAGGCTTCAGAGTGGGTAGGGGATGTGTAGATCAAGTGTTTACATTGAAGCATATATGTGAACAGTATTTAGATAAAGGTAGGGAAGTTTTTATTGCATTTATGGATTTAGAAAAGGCATATGATAGAGTGGATAGAGGAGCAATGTGGCAGATGTTGCAAGTATATGGAATAGGTGGTAAGTTACTAAATGCTGTAAAGAGCTTTTATGAGGATAGTGAGGCTCAGGTTAGGGTGTGTAGAAGAGAGGGAGAATACTTCCCGGTAAAAGTAGGTCTTAGACAGGGATGTGTAATGTCACCATGGTTGTTTAATATATTTATAGATGGGGTTGTAAAAGAAGTAAATGCTAGGGTGTTCGGGAGAGGGGTGGGATTAAATTATGGGGAATCAAATTCAAAATGGGAATTGACACAGTTACATTTTGCTGATGATACTGTGCTTATGGGAGATTCTAAAGAAAAATTGCAAAGGTTAGTGGATGAGTTTGAGAATGTGTGTAAAGGTAGAAAGTTGAAAGTGAACATAGAAAAGAGTAAGGTGATGAGGGTATCAAATGATTTAGATAAAGAAAAATTGGATATCAAATTGGGGAGGAGGAGTATAGAAGAAGTGAATGTTTTCAGATACTTGGGAGTTGACGTGTCGGAGGATGGATTTATGAAGGATGAGGTTAATCATAGAATTGATGAGGGAAAAAAGGTGAGTGGTGCGTTGAGGTATATGTGGAGTCAAGAAACGTTATCTATGCAGGCAAAGAAGGGAATGTATGAAAGTATAGTAGTACCAACACTTATATGGATGTGAAGCTTGGGTGGTAAATGCAGCAGCGAGGAGACGGTTGGAGGCAGTGGAGATGTCCTGTCTAAGGGCAATGTGTGGTGTAAATATTATGCAGAAAATTCGGAGTGTGGAAATTAGGAGAAGGTGTGGAGTTAATAAAAGCATTAGTCAGAGGGCAGAAGAGGGGTTGTTGAGGTGGTTTGGTCATTTAGAGAGAATGGATCAAAGTAGAATGACATGGAAAGCATATAAATCTATAGGGGAAGGAAAGAGGGGTAGGGGTCGTCCTCGAAAGGGTTGGAAAGAGGGGGTAAAGGAGGTTTTGTGGGTGAGGGGCTTGGACTTCCAGCAAGCGTGCATGAGCGTGTTAGATAGGAGTGAATGGAGACGAATGACACGTCAACTCCCAAGTATCTGAAAACATTCACTTCTTCCATACTCCTCCTCCCCAATTTGATATCCAATTTTTCTTTATCTAAATCATTTGACACCCTCATCACCTTACTCTTTTCTATGTTCACTTTCAACTTTCTACCTTTACACACATTCTCAAACTCATCCACTAACCTTTGCAATTTTTCTTTAGAATCTCCCATAAGCACAGTATCATCAGCAAAAAGTAACTGTGTCAGTTCCCATATTGAATTTGATTCCCCATAATTTAATCCCACCCCTCTCCTGAACGCCCTAGCATTTACTTCTTTTACAACCCCATCTATAAATATATTAAACAACCATGGTGACGTTACACATCCCTGTCTAAGACCTACTTTTACCGGGAATTATTCTCCCTCTCTTCTACATACCCTAACCTGAGCCTCACTATCCTCATAAAAACTCTTTACAGCATTTAGTAACTTACCACCTATTCCATATACTTGCAACATCTGCCACATTGCTCCTCTATCCACTCTATCATATGCCTTTTCTAAATCCATAAATGCAATAAAAACTTCCCTACCTTTATCTAAATACTGTTCATATATATGCTTCAATGTAAACACTTGATCTACACATCCCCTACCCAGTCTGAAGCCTCCCTGCTCATCCGCAATCCTACATTCTGTCTTACCTCTAATTCTTTCAATTATAACCCTACCGTATACTTTTCCTGGTATACTCTGTAAACTTATTCCTCTATAATTTTTACAATCTCTTTTGTCCCTGTTCCCTTTATATAAAGGGACTATACATGCTCTCCGCCAATCCCTAGGTACCTTCCCCTCTTTCATACATTTATTAAACAAAAGTACCAACCACTCCAACACTATATCCCCCCTGCTTTTAACATTTCTGTCATGATCCCATCAGTTCCAGCTGCTTTACCCCCTTTCATTTTACGTAATGCCTCACGTACCTCCACCACACTTACATTCTGCTCTTCTTCACTCCTAAAAGATGGTATACCTCCCTGGCCAGTGCATGAAATTACCACCTCCCTTTCTTCCTCAACATTTAAAAGTTCCTCAAAATATTCTCGCCATCTACCTAATACCTCCCTCTCCCCATCTACTAACTCCCCTACTCTGTTTTTAACTGACAAATTCATACTTTCCCTAGGCTTTCTTAACTTGTTTAACTCACTCCAAAATTTTTTCTTATTTTCATTAAAATTTCTTGACAGTGCCTCTCCCACTCTTTCATCTGCTCTCCTTTTGCACTCTCTTACCACTCTCTTCACCTTTCTTTTACTCTCCATATACTCTTCTCTTCTTATAACACTTCTGCTTTGTAAAAACCTCTCGTAAGCTACCTTTTTCTCTTTTATCACACCCTTTACTTCATCATTCCACCAATCACTCCTCTTTCCTCCTGCCCCCACCCTCCTATAACCACAAACTTCTGCCCCACATTCTAATACTGCATTTTTAAAACTATTCCAACCCTCTTCAACCCCCCCACTACTCATCTTTGCACTAGCCCACCTTTCTGCCAAATATCGCTTATATCTCGCCCGAACTTCCTCCTCCCTTAGTTTATACACTTTCACCTCCCTCTTACTTGTTGTTGCCACCTTCCTCTTTTCCCATCTACCTCTTACTCTAACTGTAGCTACAACTAAATAATGATCCGATATATCACCCTGCCTCAGTGGGAGACGGCCGACTTGTTGAAAAAAAAAAAAAATGTGGTTATAGGAGGGTGGGGCCAGGAGGAAAGAGGAGTGATTGGTGGAATGATGAAGTAAAGGGTGTGATAAAAGAGAAAAAGGTAGCTTATGAGAGGTTTTTACAAAGCAGAAGTGCTATAAGAAGAGCAGAGTATATGGAGAGTAAAAGAAAGGTAAAGAGAGTGGTGAGGTAAGACAGAATGGAGGATTGCGGATGAGCAAGGAGGTTTCAGAGTGGGTAGGGGATGTGTAGATCAAGTGTTTACATTGAAGCATATATATGAACAGTATTTAGATAAAGGTAGGGAAGTTTTTATTGCATTTATGGATTTAGAAAAGGCATATGATAGAGTGGATAGAGGAGCAATGTGGCAGATGTTGCAAGTATATGGAATAGGTGGTAAGTTACTAAATGCTGTAAAGAGTTTTTATGAGGATAGTGAGGCTCAGGTTAGGGCGTGTAGAAGAGAGAGAGACTACTTCCCGGTAAAAGTAGGTCTTAGACAGGGATGTGTAATGTCACCATGGTTGTTTAATATATTTATAGATGGGGTTGTAAAGGAAATAAATGCTAGGGTGTTCAGGAGAGGGGTGGGATTAAATTTTGGGGAATCAAATTCAAAATGGGAATTGACAGTTACTTTTTGCTGATGATACTGTGCTTATGGGAGATTCTAAAGAAAAATTGCAAAGGTTAGTGGATGAGTTTGGGAATGTGTGTAAAGGTAGAAAGTTGAAAGTGAACATAGAAAAGAGTAAGGTGATGAGGGTGTCAAATGATTTAGATAAAGAAAAATTGGGTATCAAATTGGGGAGGAGGAGTATGGAAGAAGTGAATGTTTTCAGATACTTGGGAGTTGACATGTCGGCGGATGGATTTATGAAGGATGAGGTTAATCATAGAATTAATGAGGGAAAAAAGGTGAGTGGTGCTTTGAGGTATATGTGGAGTCAAAAAACGTTATCTATGGAGGCAAAGAAGGAAATGGATGAAAGTATAGTAGTACCAACACTCTTATATGGGTGTGAAGCTTGGGTGGTAAATGCAGCAGCAAGGAGACGGTTGGAGGCAGTGGAGATGTCCTGTTTAAGGGCAATGTGTGGTGTAAGTATTATGCAGAAAATTCGGAGTGTGGAAATTAGGAAAAGGTGTTGAGTTAATAAAAGTATTAGTCAGAGGGCAGAAGAGGGGTTGTTGAGGTGGTTTGGTCATTTAGAGAGAATGGATCAAAGTAGAATGACATGGAAAGCATATAAATCTATAGGGGAAGGAAGGCGGGGTAGGGGTCGTCCTCGAAAGGGTTGGAGAGAGGGGGTAAAGGAGGTTTTGTGGGCAAGGGGCTTGGACTTCCAGCAAGCGTGTGTGAGCGTGTTAGATAGGAGTGAATAGAGACGAATTATACTTGGGACCTGACGATCTGTTGGAGTGTGAGCAGGGTAATGTTTAGTGAAGGGATTCAGGGAAACCGGTTATTTTCATATAGTCGGACTTGAGTCCTGGAAATGGGAAGTACAATGCCTGCACTTTAAAGGAGGGGTTTGGGATATTGGCAGTTTGGAGGGATATGTTGTGTATCTTTATATGTGTATGCTTCTAAACTGTTGTATTCTGAGCACCTCTGCAAAAACAGTGATAATGTGCGAGTGTGGTGAAAGTGTTGAATGATGATGAAAGTATTTTCTTTTTGGGGATTTTCTTTCTTTTTTGGGTCACCCTGCCTCGGTGGGAGACGGCCGACTTGTTAAAAAAAAAAAAAAAAAAAAAAATATATCTGTGTTTATATATATATAGAGATATATATATATATATCTATATATATATATATATATATATATATATCTCTATATATATATATATATATATATATATATATATATATATATATATATATATATATATATATATATATATATATATATATATTTATATATATGTATATATATATATATATATATATATATATATATATATATATATATATATATATATATATATATATATATATATATATATATATATATATATATATATATATATATATATATATATATATATATATATATATTATGCATATGCTTGTACAAGTATGTGTAGTGTGACCTAAGTGTAAGAAGAAGTAGCAAGACGTACCTGAAATCTTGCATGATTATGAGACAGAAAAAAGACACCAGCAATCCTACCATCATGTAAAACAATTACAGGCTTTCATTTTACGCTCACTTGGCAGGATGGTAGTACCTCCCTGGGTGGTTGCTGTCTACCAACCTACTACCTAGGATACTTTATACTTATGACAGGATAATTTAGAAGCCAACGTAATAGAAACATGCTTGTCATAATTAATAATTCTCTCCTATGTTCCTGCAGAGGTAGCAGTTTTGAGAATTATGAGGCAGTATTTATAATCTAGCAACAAACTGGCCACATACCACCGAGGCGGGGTGGCCCAAAAGGAAACATGAAAGTTTCTCCTTTTAAATTTTGTAATATATACAGGAGAAGGGGTTCCTAGCCCCTTGTTCCCAGCAATTTAGTCGCCTCTTATGACACACATGGCTCACAGGAAGAATTCTGTTCCACTTCCCCATGGAGAAGTATTTATAATATAATGTTAATTATACATGTGTGTGTGTGTAAGAGATTCTTTATTATTTGTGGAGTAGTTTTGTAGCATTTACATACAGGAATCATCATAATAAACCCTTGAAATACACAACACCTTGCAAAGTTTGAAGATGGTGTTATTTCTTAAGACAAAATTTGTAGTACAGTACGGTGGAACAACAAAATTATAAAATGATTGAGGAGTGAGGTGCTCTGGTTAACCCTTAAACTGTCCAAACAGATTTACGTTCACATGCGTAGTGCTCCAAAAGTCGATCTACGTTTTTTTTACAAATTTTCAAATATAACAAAAAAAAAAAAAAGGTAGATCAAAGTTTTTTTACGTGCTTTCAAATGTAAAAAAAAAAAAAGATCTACTTTTTTACATATTTTCAAATGTTGAAAAAATGTTGATCTACGTTTGGACAATTTAAGGGTTAAGAGCAGAAAAATACCAGTAGTACTCATTCACTTAGATTTCGTTACAGGGAATGAGTCCTAGCCCTTGGCCCTACCTCTCGACTTTCTGCCTGCCATATATACTTCCTCCTTGCCCTTTTTTGTGCTCTATTGTACCTGCTCTTGAAACTATGTATGGAGCCTACCTCCACTTCTGCATATAAAAGTGACTGTAGTCGTGGCTCTTTTCCAAATACAGTACACCGAGTTATAGCATCTTGTAGGATAGTAGTAATTGTACAGTATGTAAATTAAGCAAAATACAGGGTTCCCCTAACTTACCAATGAGGCAAAGCACTGTCATCTTGTGTTTGCACTCGGGGCAGTGTGCCAGCTTCCTCTTAGAAAGTCTTATGAGCTACACTAGATCCATAATTCCAGTAGGTTCAGTGGCTAGAATTCTGGTAGAACTGTTTTGAATGTGACAAAACTTCAGAGGATAAATAAAATAAAATAACAGCAAAATGAAAAGTTCTGCACTGTTCCTGAGAATCTATATAGAATATGGAAACTTGCAGAATGTAAATACATATAATAATCTTCTTTTTGAAGTACTAATAGAATGTGGAAAAGATATTGGATGTGACTTGTACCAAAGATTATTTCTGTACAGTAGAAATATTTTATAATTGAAAACTTTAGTACTGGTATATTACAGTACTGCAGTTTAATTTTTTTTTTAACACGTCTGCCATTTCCCACTGAAGCAGGGTGACCCAAAAAGAAAGAAAATACTTTATCATTCAACACTTTTACCATCACTCATATAAAATCACTGTCTTTGCAGAGAAACAAAGATATGACAGTTTAGATGGTCACTCCAAACTGCCAAGCTAACCGGTTTCCCTGAATCCCTCCACAAAATATTACCCTCCTCACACTCCAACAGCTCATCAGGTCCCAAAAATCATTAGTCTCGATTCACACCTATCTAACACGCTCACCCTTCCTTCTGGAAGTCCAAGCCCCTTGCCCACAAAACCTCCTTTACCCCTTCCCTCCAACCTTTTCGAGGACAACCCCTACCCCACCTTCCTTCCCCAATAGATTTATACACTCTCCAGGTCATTCTACTTTGTTCCATTCTCTCTAAATGACCAAACCACCTCAATAGCCCCTCTTCAGCCCTCTGACTAATACTTTTAGTAACTTCACACCTCCTAATTTCACACTATGAATTTTCTGTGTAGTATTTACACCACACATTTCCCTTAGACACGATGTCTCCACTGCCTCCAGCCGCTTCCTTGCTGCAACATTTACAACCCATGCTTCACGCCCATGTAAGAGTGTTGGTACAACTATACTCTCGTACATTCCCTTCTTTTTCTCTATGGATAACGTTCTTTGTCTCCACAGATACCTCAACACACCACTCACTTTTTTCCCCCCTCATCAATTCTATGGTTTACCTCATCCTTCATAAACCCATCCACTAACAAGTCAACTCCCAAATATCTGAAAACATTCACTTATTCCATACTCCCTCTCTCCAGTGTGATATTAAATTTTTCTTTATCTAAATCATTTGACACCCTCATCACCTTACTCTTATCTATGTTCACTGTCAACTTTCAACCTTTACACACCCTCCCAAACTCGTCCACTAACTTTTGCAACTTTTCTTTAGAATCCCTCAAAAGCACAGCATCATCAGCAAAAAGTAACTGTCAACTCCCATTTTGTATTTAATTCCCCATAATTTAATCCCACCCCTCTCCCCAACACCCTAGCATTTACTTCTTTTACAACCCTAGCTATAAATGTTAAACAACCATGGTGACATTACACATCCCTGTCTAAGACCTACTTTTACTGGGAAGTAATCTCCCTCTCTCCTACACACCCTAACCTGTGCCTTACTGTCCTCATAAAAACTCTTTACAGCATTTAGTAATTTAGTACTTATTCCATACTCTTGCAGCATATACCACATTGCTCCCCTATCCATATGCCTTTTCTAAATCCATAAATGCAATGAAAACTTCCCTACCTTTATCTAAATACCTCTTCAAGGGGGGCTCTTTGGCACAGTGAAGAGGCTCTTGGTCTGAGGAATTAGACCTTTTGGTCTCCTTCCTCAGACCGAACCTAATTACCCCTCAATCCCCCCTTCCCCATCCCATCCTCCCTATCTCCCCTTTTTTCCTTTCCTCCTCCTCCTCCCCATCCCTTCCCTATTCCCTTCCTATTTTTAAACTTTGGGATTCTTCCCACAGACACTTTAGTTCCTAGGTAGGGGAAGGGTACTGGGGTCCATCCCATTCCATTGAGGTCCTTGGCAGTGATGTAGTTTGCCGTGGAATCTGGATCGCCTGGAGGTGTCCCAATCCCACTTCTGTCTCCTGGGGGGTGGCTTTGGGTGTCTTTTGGGTGACAAGTGTATCTCTGGAGGCTGCCTGTCAGATTCCAGAGGGTGGTGGCTGAAGGAGGTATGCTTTGTGGTGGGTGTCCGACCACCCTCTTTTGTCCACTGAGGTGACTCAGCGGATGTGAGGTTGCTATACCAGATTGCTGGTTTACTGGCAAGAAGGGTGGGGTATGGCATGGGTTCCATGCTGCATCTGCACTATTTGCGGTGCTAAGGTCCTCTTGGGCACAGAGGGGGATTTGCGGCTCTTTTTTGCCTCCTAGGAGCTATTCCTCCATGTCCCACCCCCCCTTTTTTTTCTACAAAACAAAAGAAAGAAGTGACATAACCATGGAGTTCCAAATCCATGAACCTGCTCTCCCTGGGCCCCTCACTGATACCGCACCCTGTTCCGACCCTGCCTCGTTATTTGACCACTCTTTGGACATTTCTAATGCCCCTGTACCTCTTGCTCATGCTATTTCATCACTCGCTTCAGGTTCTGGGGTTCCAATTGACTCCTTTGATATGTCTGACCTCTGCTCTTCTTTGACTATGCTTTTGGCTTCTCCCACTACGGTGCGGCAATTTTCAAATTGCCAGCCCGTCCCACATTGGACCAACTCTGGTCCCACACCTAAACGCCCAAGACCATTACCTGACGATACTTCTTCACTTCCTTATCATTCTACTCATAAAGACCGTCACGTCATGCACTCCCTTTACACACCGTTTCAAAATACACCTACCATCCGACTTAGGACTGAGCTTGGTTCTGACCAACCGGTCGTAAGTCAAAATGGACATAAGTCAAACTTTACTACTGAATATCAACATCACATTTTTGTAATGACTTTATTTTATTGTTTTATTTTGGTATTTCAGTTTTTACTTTACTTTTTATGCTGTTAGTACTGTATTTTATACTGTAAGGTTTAGGATAAACACTGTGTACAACACACAGTTGTTTATTTCCCAGAAATTTGGCATAAAAAACACGGTCGTAAGTCGAGTGGTCGTATGTTGAGCAGGTCGTAAGTCGGATGGTAGGTGTACACAATGGACTAAGTGTTTTATTCTATGACCGACTTCCTCTACTGCTTATCTTTCCGACCATAGTACAGTATTGCCAAGGTGCTCCTACACCATGTTTGTAGAGATGTATCCTTTCATGCTCTCAAGAGCAGTACACGCATCATCACTGTTTCCAGACAGCGTTGTGCGAGGGCATTTATTATCCCCGGCTAGCATTTTTACAGTTGAATTATATGCTATTCTCGTAGCACTTATCCATATTGCATCTATGCCTGTGTCACCATTTGTGGTTGTTTCAGACTCCCTTAGTGCTTTACAGGCCATACGAAAATTTGATACACCTCATCCCTTGATTCTTCATATCCATCTTTGGTTATGCCGTATCTCTAGCAAGCGCAAAGATATGTTTTTTTGTTGGGTTCCCAGTCATGTTGACATACAGGCCAATGAACAGGTAGACACAGCTGTGTGGTCAGCAGTACATGACCTTCCAGTTTCATATAGAGGTGTTCCATTCACAGACTATTTTGCTGTAATTGCTACCCACCTTTGCACCCGTTGGCAACAACATTTGTCTGATCTGCTCTATGATAAACTGCATTCTATTAAACCGAGTATAGGTTTCTGTCCATCTTCGTATCATCAGTGTCGAGGTTGGGAGACTACTATCTCCCGTCTTCGCATCGGCCACACTCGTCTTACTCACAGGTATCTCATGGAGAGGCGCCCTGTTCCACTCTGAGAATTGTCGGGTTCCGGCTTCTGTTAGCCACATTCCGTTAGCCTGCCCACTCTTATCAGCGAGCATGCAGAATTTACCTCTGTCGTCGTCACCGCTCTACTGCCCATACTTTACCTTCCCTTTTTACTGATGGACCCTCTCTTAACCCAGACTCATTGACTTTTTGACAGCAACTGACTTACTGCACAAACTCTGATGATGCCTCTACTACTACTACTCAGCCCTTTCTACCTCAATCTCTTGTTACCCTCTACCCCTGCACTATCCACTGCCCCGCTGCACTCCATGACCTAATAATCATCCCTCTCCCTCTTACTACCCATTACCCCTGCATCCTTCCCAGCCCGGCAGCGCTGTATGACTCTTGTAGGTTTAGCACTTCTTTTTGATAATACAGTGGACCCCCGGTTAACGTTATTTTTTCATTCCAGAAATAGTATGTTCAGGTGCCAGTACAGACCGAATTTGTTCCCATAAGGAATATTGTGAAGTAGATTAGTCCATTTCAGACCCCCAAACATACACGTACAAACGCACTTACATAAATACACTTACATAATTGGTCGCATTGGGAGGTGATGGTTAAGCGGGGGTCCACTGTATATCTAAATACTATTCACATATATGCTTCAATGTAAACACTTGATCTACACGTCCCCTACCCATTTTAAAGCCTCCTTGCTTATCTGCAATCCTTCTCTCTGTCTTACCTCTAATTCTTTCAATAATAACCCTACCATACACTTTACCTGGTATACTCAGTAAACTTATTTCCCTATAATTTTTACAATTTCTTTTGTCCCCCTTCCTTTTATATAAATGAATTATGCACACTGCCAATCTGTAGGTACCTTCCCTTCTTTCACACATTTATTAAACAAAAATACCAACCAGTCCAACACTATCTCCCCCTGCTTTTAACATTTCTGTCATGATCCCATCAGTTCCAGCTGCTTTACCTCCTTTCATTCTACGTAATGCCTCATGCACCTCCCTCACACTCGCATCCTGCTCTTGTTCACTCCTAAAAGATGTTATACCTCCAAGGCCAGTGCATGAAATTACTGCCTCCCTTTCTTCGTTGACATTTAAAAGTTCTTCAGAATATTCCCACTATCTACCCAATACCTCCAGCTCCCCATCTATTAACTCCCTTACTCTGTTTTTAACTGACAAATCCATTCGTTCCCTATCACTCCTCTTTCCTCCTGCACCCACCCTCCTTTAGCCACAGACTTCTGCCCCACATTCTGATACTACTGCATTTTTAAAAGTATCCCATCCCTCTTCAACCCTCCCCACCCACCCTCCCACACTTGTATTAGCCCACCCTTCTGCCAAAAGTTGCTTATATCTCACCCTAACATCTTCCTCCCTTAGTTTATAAACTTTCACCTCTCTCTTACTGTTGCCATTTTCCTTTTGTCCCATCTACCTCTAACTAGGTAATGATCTGATATATCCGTTGCCTCTCGATAAACATATACAGTGGTACCCCGAGTTTCGAACTCTCTTCATTCCAGAAGGCTGTTCGAGTGCCGTTAACGAGCGAATTTGTTCCCATAAGGAATAATGTAAATTAGATTAGTCCATTTCAGACCCCAAAAATACACTTACAAAAGCACTTACAATAATACACTTACATAATTTGTTGAGTTGGGAGCAGTTCAAAACTCAGGGTACCGCTGTACATCCTTAAACCTTCCCATCAACCTTTTATCCACCAATAAATAATCTAACAAACTACTTTCATTATGTGCTAGTTCATATCTTGTATACTTATTTATCCTCTTTTTCATAAAATATGTATTACTTATTAGAAAACCTCTTTCTACGCACAGTTCAATTAAAGGCTCTCCATTTTCATTTACCCCTGGCACCCGAAATTTACCTACTACTCTCTCTACAACATTTTTACCCACTTCAGCATTGAGATCCCCAACCACAAGTACTCTCTCACTTGGTTTAAAACTCCCCACACACTCACTCAACATTTTGCAAAATCTCTCTCTCTCCTCTACACTTCTCTCTTCTCAAGGTACATAAATACTTACTATAACCCACTTTCCACATCCAACCTTTATTTTACTTCACATAATCTTTGAATTTATACATTTATATTCCTCCTTTTCCTGCCATAACTTATGCTTCAACATTATTGCTTCTCCTTCCTTAGCACTCTCTGTTAGAAACTCCTGATCTCATCCCATTTCTTTCTCCCCATTGAAACTCTCCTACCCCCTTCAGCTTTGTTTCACTTAGAGCCAGGACTTTCAGCTTCTTTTCATTCATAACATCCACAGGTCATCTCTTATCATTCACACTACAACCACGCATGTTCAAACATCCCACTTTGACGGTTTTCTTCTTTTTCTTTTTAGTAGGCTATGCAGGAATAGGGGTTACTAGCCCATTGCTCCCGGTATTTTAGTTGACTTACATCATGCACGGCTTACGGAGGAAAGATTCTTGTTCCACTTCCCCATAGATGTGAAAGGAACAAGAACTATGAAGATAAAATCAAAGAAAATTTGGATAAGTGTGTATTCATAAGTGTGTACATGCATGTGTAGTGTGACCTAAATGTAAGTAGAAGTAGCAAGACGTACCTGAAATCTTGCATTTTTATGAGACAAAAAAAAGACACCAGCGATCCTACCATAATGTAAAACAAATACAGGCTTCCATTTTACACTCACTTGGCAGTATGGTAGTACCTCCCTGGGCAGTTGCTGTCTACCAACCTACTACATATATGCATCAAAATTTTTAGCAAATGGGCAGCACAAGGTCATATACATTTACTGTATAGGTGGAGCAAACATTAGTAAACCAGAATTAATAATAAAAACATTATCTTATGCTGCATGCTTTTCTGAATAATGATGCACAGAAAATTACCATTTAATTTAGAAGCTTAGATGTCTTAATTCCAGTTTGTGAACTGTAGGTTAACTTGGATGTAATGGCTGCTCTTAAAAAAATGAATTTAGAGAAGTTTTCACCACATAGTTTTTATATCTTGTATAATTGTATGAAACAGCTCTTTAAAATTTTGGTAAAATAGATTTTTTAATTGAGCCTTATGAGTATAAAGAAAATTATGTTATTAGAAAAGTATTAAAAAAAGATGATTGTGTACATCTGTTTGTTTTAAATGCATAAAATGTGTAATGTCTATGATAAAGTTGAAGATCCAGTAATTTTTAGATTAGTACATTATATTATATGCTAAAGATAGTTATATTTTATTTTTATAAACAGAATTATTTATAGAAAATTCTTTGTATTCATATTTGCCATAATAAGGCTTTTTCTAATAATGAACAGTGTAATGTTCTACAGTTATATTCTTAAATTTTTTATATAGTATTTAATAGATTGCATTTCATTGTTCACTGCATGATTAAAATGTGCATTATTTTTATTTAACATTTTGAATACTGTGATAAGATAAGGCTTTTCGTGTGTTATTAGGATATCGCTCAACGTGATGACACTTAATGTTGAGTCTCCACGGGTCTACACAGCACAAGGCGTACCAATCTCAGTGACGGGCATTGCACAGGTCAGTGACACTAACAGACTTTGGAAACTAGATATTTTTTAGAAGTTTAATTCATTTATAGCCAAATAATTATTTTTAGCACATTCCTGTGTTGACTTCATCATCTAAATTACCAAAAATTTCGTTTAGCTTGGTATCACACATTTTATGCTTAACTGTTATATGAAAGATGAGGTAAACCATAGAATTGATGAAGGGAAAAAGGTGAGTGGTGTGAAGACAAAGATCATTATTCAGGAACATAAAGTGGGGAATGTACGAGAGTATAGTGATTCCAACACACTTATATGGGTGTGAAGCTTGATTTTAAATGTTGCAACGAGGAGGAGGTTGGAGGCAGTGGAGATGTGTACAAGGGCAATGTGTGTTGTAAATGTTATGTAGAGAATTTGTAGTTTGGAGATAGGAGAGTGCAGAGTTACTAATAGTGTTATTCAGAGGGGTGAGGAGGGGTTGTTGAGGTGGTTTGGTTATTTAGAGAGAATGGAGCAAAATAGGATGACTTGGAGGATGTATAAATCTGTAGTGAAGGGAAGGAGGGGTAGGGGTCGTCTTAGGAAAGCATGGAGGGAGGGGGGTAAAGGTGGTTTTTCGTGTGCAAGGGGCTTGGACATACAGCAGGCATGTGTGAGCATGTTAGGAGCACGTGGAGACAAATGGATTTTGCGACCTGACTATCTGTTGGAGTGTGCACAAGGTAACATTTTGTGAAGGGATTCAGGAAAACTGGTTAGCTGAACTTGAGTCCTAGAGGTGGTAAGTACATTACCTGCACTTTACAGGAGGGATGGGGATATTTGCTGCCTGGAGTGACATCTGCACTGTCGTATCTGTGTGCCTCTAGCAAGATAGTGACAGTGTGAATGTTGGTGAAAGTGTTTTTTTTTTTTGGGGTCACCCTACCTTGGTAGGAGACAGCCAGCATATTAAAAAGAATACATATACAGTAGTCCCCCTGTATCCTCAGGAGATGCCTTCTAAGACCTACCATGGATGTCTGAAACTGCAGATAGTAATAAGCCCTATATGTAAGTTGTTTTTCATTTACATACATACCTATCATAAAGTTTAATTGATAAATTATGCACAATAAGTGGAGAATTAGCACTTTGTCACTGATGAGAAGCACTTCATGACTTCTCTTAGGCTATCATCACTACTTATGCTATCATCACTACTTTTGTGCTTTGGTGTCATTATTAAGCAAAATTAAGGGTTATTTTTGGACCACAGTAAGCCTTGGATAACTGTAAAAACCAAATCCATGGATATGGGAATTCTACTTTGTATTGATATATAGCATCTTTAAAGGAGGGGTTTGGGATATTGGCAGTTTGGAGGGATATGTTGTGTATCTTTATACGTATATACTTCTAAACTGTTGTATTCTGAGCACCTCTGCAAAAACAGTGATAATGTGTGAGTGTGGTGAAAGTGTTGAATGATGATGAAAGTGTTTTCTTTTTGGGGATTTTCTTTCTTTTTTGGTCACCCTGCCTCGGTGGGAGACGGCCGACTTGTTGAAAAAAAAAAAATATATAGCATCTATTAATTTACTGGAATTTGATGGAAAAAAATCTTTTTTTTTCAGGTGAAAGTGCAGGGTCAGTATGAAGAAATGCTGCTGGCTGCATGTGAACAGTTTTTGGGCAAATCTGAGTCGGAGGTTCAAGAAGTTGCACTGGAGACATTGGAGGGACACCAGCGTGCCATCATGGGATCCATGTCTGTTGAGGTTGGTGTCTTTTTTGCGTAGATATGAGAAATTGTAGTTATTGTATATTGTGTTTTGACTCCAATTTTTTAAATCTACGCAGGAAAGAAATTAACCTTCCAACCAGTGATCCTCATACAGTTTCCCATACAGGAACTGTTTTACTCATTTTAAAGTTTGACTCACTTTTGGCATAACGAAGCACCTGTGATTGGTACTGTATGTATTGCAACACAAATACTGTACCTATTTTCTTAAACCAAACTTATTTTTTGTTTCACCAAACATACTTGCAATTTTCACAATTTTTAGATATCCTCACAAAAGACTCCAAGTTTTTCTGTTATTTTTCTCACTGGTTTTGTGTGTGATTGTTTGAAAATGCTTATTTAATTTGCCTTAAATTTTATCACATTTTTTTTTATAGTAGATTAGGCAGGAGGGTGAACACTTACTTGTTACTGGAGTCCTCAGCTTTAAAAAATAAAATATTCTTGAAAATCATATGTAACTCAAGAGTTTCAAGTTTGAAGCCTGTTTTCCTTAGACACCATAGTTATAATTGGAGATGCATTCTCAAGCAATAACATTCCATATCTAATTGACTTTTAATGCTGAAAATAAAAACATTGTACTGTACTCGCCTGAGATAGGTCCTTTTCTCTTTCAACCCCTTTCCTTATCATTCCTCTCTCATCCCTTCCCATTCAACACAACACACTTAAAATATGCTCTCCACCCTTTTACTATTGTGAAGGTGGAGTGTGTGGTGTGGGAGATGAGGGTAGCTGGTGCCTGCACATATGTTGTGGGGAGGTTGGGGTTAGGGTGGATGAATATCCAGGCCTGCAGTGTGGAAGGGATAAGAGTGGTGAGGGTAAGCTTATGCCTGAGTGATAAGAACATAAGAAAGAAGGAACACTGCAGCAGGCCTGCTGACCCATGCAAAGCAGGTCCATGCCTCCCCCCCCTGGATTAGCCAAATGACCCACATAGTCAGGTCACTTCCACTTAAGTTCAAGCTTGATCATACCGTGCAATTAACAGAATTGCCACTCTTCTCATCATAATTATTTAATCTACAGTACCAGACCAGTTTCTGCTAAACAAATATAAACCTTTCATATACATGTACTTATAAAATGAACGTAAACCAAATATCAGTGCATATGGTGAAAAATAATAGAGAAAAAGTAACTAATTCAGATTTAACAAAATTGGAATAAGTAAATTTACATTTCTTGACCAGTCTCTACCATACTAATATAAACCCACTACATACATAAAATGAGAATATACAAAAACCTCAAAACATTTAGTAAAAAAAAAAAAAATTTAAGTGGAAAAAAAATCATGACTTTGAACTTGATTATCTTCCATTCTTCATGTTACTGTATGACCCCTTTGTTTTGACCACTACACCATGAATGAAATAATAATAATGTTGTTACTTGTTTCTGCCACCACCAAGAAAAAAAAATACATGTAGGAAATTGTGATAACAATTGTAACAAAATTCTGTGGTTGGATTTTAGTTTCAACATTGAAAGAAAGTGGACATCATAAAGAGAAACTAAAATTTTAGAAAATCTTCATATTAGATCCATAATAAAAAGTACTTTATTTATGCTGTATATTTTGTTTGCACTTTGCACTACTTTCAAATAACCAGTACGTACTTAGGAGACAAAACATGCGATGATGTTTTGGTTTGTCCTGGACCATTGTCATGTCACAATTATGAATTGCTCCAACAACAGTATTGTGAATTTTTATTCACTTTGCACTTTTAACACATCAGCCGTCTCCCACTGAGGCAGGGTGACCCAAAAAGAAAGAAAAAAAAAAAGAAAGAAAAAACTTTCATCATTCAACGCTTTCACCATCACTCATACATAATCACTGTCTTTGTAGAGGCGCACCGATGTGACAGTTTAGATGTCCCTCCAAACTGCTAATATCCTAGCCCCTTCTTTCACCCTTAACCCTTTCAGGGTCGGCAGGCCCTCTCCTAAACTTGTTCTCAGGGTCGGAAATTTTTCCAAAAAAAAAAAAAAATATTTATGAAATGATAGAGAATCTTTTCCCAATCATAATGACACCAAAGGTATGAAATTTGATGGAAAACTTACGGAATTATGCTCTTGCGAAGTTAGTGGTCTCAACGATGTTTAAGCATCGGCGATTTCGCCCACTTTGAGCCCTATTTTCAGCCAATTCCAATGCACCAGTCGACAAAAATCATTACTATTTCGCTAGAACTCCATTTGCTCTATCGAATGAGTACAAAAAACCACCCATTTACTGATTTCAACTATCCAATAAAGTCAGAAATTGTCAATTTTGCTAATTTCACACAAATTTCAAAAGATGCCAATTTCCAAATGGAGTCCAGAATAAACAAGACAGACATTCCTGGCACTAAAATAACATTTTCTCTGTTCATTAGTCACTTCCCCAGGCCTCTCTTACATTTCTTTTGCTTTCCACTTTGAATTTTTATTCTCACAAAAAAATAGAAGATTTACTGTTATGCAGACTACTGCATTAGTGTAGAAATGGTATAAATAATATCAGCGCACTTATGAAAGAATATTAGACTCACAAGTTGACGTGTATTGGATGCGTGGCATGATTTGTTTACTTTTGAACATTGGCAAAAATCAAACATTTCTGCTACTTTGATCTCAATTTCAAGGTACTTTTCATTGTGAAACTAATCAAAATCATTTCAATTTCTGTAATATGTCTTCCATTCTATAAAATGAGACCAAGAAAACTAAAATACAACCATAAATAGCTTACCAAAATACACTGCAAATTCGCTGTTTTAAAGGAAAAACACGGAGTTTTTTTCTCATGCACTGTGTGCTGCGGGATTTTTTTTATACCATGCACACTGACCACATAGACCCATTCTTTCATATGTAGGCCTACCAGCTTTCTCTCGCTAGATTTGAAGGCGCTAGAATTTATGCAGACTAGTACGGCACCAACCCTGGCATGCAAGCTGTACTAGTATGGCACCAACCCTGGCGTGCAAGCCATACTAGTACAGCACCAACCTTGAAAGTGTTAACATTCGGAGTCCCCCACACGTGAACGTAGATCTACGTTTGGACAGTTTAAGGGTTAAAGTGCAGGCATTGTACTTCCCTTTTCCAGGACTCGAGTCTGGAAATGCGTACATGTTATAAAAAGACTCGTACAATAAAATACAAGAGGAGCGCTGTATACTGTATTTTGACCTCACACCATGGTATCTTCAGCAGTTGTTGTCCAAAGTATGCAGTACTGTACTTTTGTGTGTGTGTGTGTGTGTGTGTGTGTGTGTGTGTGTGTGTGTGTGTGTGTGTGTGTGTGTGTGTGTGTGTGTGTGTGTGTGTGTGTGTGTGTGTGTATGTGTGTGTGTGTCTGTCTCTGTGTATGTCTCTGTGTCTGTGTGTGTGTGTGTGTGTGTGTCAGTGCCATTGACCACTGTCTATTACATTACTGTGTTTTGACCATGAATCACATTTTCAGCTTACCTTTTATCTAAAGCTAATTAGTACAAATTTGAGATTATCGAGGCTTCCTGATGCTGAATACTGTATATGGTATAGTACTATAATATTTACTAAGCTTGTCTCTTCCAAGTATTCATGGACAATGAGCCTAACATTTTCTTTGATTTAAATGACAAGGATACTCAGTGTTACTTAAAATTTCAACACTTTATAGCCTTCAAGGGCTTAGTGGTTTTCATGAATAAAATATTTAAGATTTCTGTAGAAAATAAATTATTGAGCATATTGAAGTGAGGGGGGGGGGGTAAAGAAGGCTTTGAATTTTTAAGAGCTTGAGTACACATACCAAATGTTCATATTCCAGAAATTGTCTGAGGAAAAATTATATGAAATCACTCATTACACATTTACCAAATTGAAGGGAAAAAAATCACATTACTTGACTGTAAAAGAAAATGAGCGTGCCACTCCTGCAATTACTACATATGCCTCCCAGCATAAGTAAGGGGGGATTACAAATAAATCCCTAGCTGTTTTCAAGAGGGAGCTGGACAAGCACCTAAAGTCAGTTCCTGACCCACTGGGGTGTGGGTCATATGTTGGTTTATGTGCAGCTAACACGCAAACCAACATACGATTTTTAGTCTCTGAATAAATGTTTTTCTAAAACAGATTTTTTGAAGTAAATATTCATCCATAAACTTCAGCAGAATCTAAATTGGTTTATATTGGCTAGTGAATTGAGGGTTTTATTGATAGATCTTAATAAGACATTATTAAGGTAGTGGATTTTTTACAAGCTTATCCTGTCTAGTTTGCAAATGAGATACTGCATATAGGTAACTAATTCAGGGATTTAACAAAATTACAGTTTGCATTTTCTCAGTGCATGGTAGAATAACCTGTAATCCTGTCAGTGGCTGTCACATAAAAATATGTCATTGAGGCCAGGGTCCCTGTGTAGGTCTTTGCCATGAGCTCAGCTAGCTCAGATAAGCTGTGAGTGGTAAATTTTGGTTTAGATATAAGAGAATGGGTCTGTGTGGTAAGTGTGCACAGCATAAAAAAAAATTCTGCACTCTTTAACCCTTAAACTGTCCAAACGTAGATCAACGTTCACGTGCGTACTGCTCTGAATATTTTAGGATTTTTTTTTTTTCGTTTAACTCTTAAACTATCCAAAGGTAGATCTACGTTCATGTGCGTAGCGCTCCGAACATAGATCTATGTTTTATTTTACATGCTTTCTTATGTAAAAAAAAAAAAGGTAGATCTACGTTCAGAGCACTATGCACGTGGATGTAGATCTACGCTTGGACAGTTTAACGGTTAAAATGAAGAGCGCATTTTTCCAGGCATCCTCGAATTTTGTCATGCTGCACAAACTGAGTGCACAGACTCATTCTCTCATGTCTAGGCAGCTCAGGCTTAATGTGCCAAGGTTGAAAGCATGTACAATAAAATGTAGATCTGCAATCGAAGCACTATGCATGTGAACGTAGCTCTACGTTTGGACAGTTTAAGGGTTATGGTTGGTATTTCACCTAGATCTAAGCTCTTTCTCCAAAGAATATTGAGGACTTGTGTTAATGGTACTTTGCACTTTTTTATAAATAAGGAATTCCATAAATCTGGTCCAGGTGCCGAGTGGGCAGAAAATGTTTTTAATGTTTTTTTGTTTTTTTCTTTAAATTCTGTGTGATCAAAACTAATGTTAGTTGGTCTGCATGGCCTTTGAATGGAATGGAATGAAAAAGGGGTCTTTATTCTCTACCCTACTTTCATTTAGTAGGTTACTGAATATCACCTGATATTGGTCTTTAAAAATTCTCATTTGCTGTTCATCATCAGTATATGAACCTCCTGTTATTAGTGGTCCAATCTACAGGTAGTTCTTAGCTTGGATTTTTCATATGAATAGAAATATTTGAGGTTTCTTGAAATACCTTCGATGGCTTTTTGTTTCCTTTGTGCAGAGGTAGGGATAAGGTTTAAAAGTGAGTTTATAAAGGTTGAGGTTAATCATAGAATTGATGAAGAAAAAAAGGCGAGTTGTGTGTTGAGGTATTTGTGGAGACAAAAAAAACGTTATCCATGGAGGCAAAGAAGGGAATGTATGGAAGTACAGTGGTACCAACACTCTTATATGGGTGTGATGCGTAGGTTGTAAATTCTGCAGCAAGGAGGCGGTGGAGATGTCCTGTCTAAGGGCAATGTGTGGTGTAAATATTATGCAGAGAATTCGGAGTGTGGAAATTAGGAGATGTGGAGTTAATAAAGGTATTAGTCAGAGGGCTGAAGAGGGGTTGTTGAGGTGGTTTGGTCATTTAGAGAGAATGGATCAAAGTAGAATGACTTGGAGAGCATATAAATCTGTAGGGGAAGGAAGGTGGGATAGGGGTCATCCTTGAAAAGGTTGGAGGGAAGGGGTAAAGGAGGTTTTATGGGCGAGGGGCTTGGACTTCCAGCAAGCGTGCATGGGTGTTAGATAGAAATGAATGGAGACAAATGGATTTTGGGACCTGATGAGCTCTTGGAGTGTGAGCAGGGTAATATGTAGTGAAGGTATTCAGGAAAACTGGTGATTTTTATATAGCCGGACTTGAGTACTATTGGAAATGGGAAGTACAATGCCTGCACTTTAACCCTTTGACTGTTGCACCCCCCAATCCTAGAGTGTCTCTGTGTCGCAAAATATTTGGGAAAAAAATGATTTTTTTTCTTATGAAATGATAGAGAATCTTTTCCTGATGCTAATGACACCAAAAGTACGAAATTTGATTGAAAACTTACGGAATTACGTTCTCGCGAAGTTAGCGATCTCGGCGATATTTACACATTGGCGATTTCACTCACTTTGAGCCCTATTTTCAGCCAATTCCATTGCTCCAGTCAACCAAACTCATAGCTATTTCTTTAGAACTCCATTTGTTCTATCGATTGAGTACAAGAAACCCCCCATTTACCGATTTCAACTACCTAATAAAGTGCTCGGAAATTGAGAGTTTGTCCAATATCACGCAAATTAAAAAAAATGCCAATTAGAAAATAGGGTCCAGAATGAACAATGCAGACATTCCTGGCACTAAAATAACATTTTCTCTGTTCATCAGTCATGTCTCCAGGCCCCTCTTATATTACTCTTGCTTTCTGTTTTGAATTTTTATTCACACAAAAAATAGAATGTTTAGTGTTATGCAGACTACTGCATTATTGTAATAATTGTATAAATAATGTCAACCCATTCATGACTGCATATTAGAATGGCTAGTTGGACATTTATTGGACAGTGATGTCATTTGTTTACTCTTGAACATCGTTAAAAATCGAACATTTCCACTACTTTGAGCTCCATTTCAAGGTCCTTTTCATATTGAAACCAATCAAAATTATCTCTGTTTCTATATGTCTTCCATTCTATCAAATGAGACCAAGAAAACGAGAATACAAAAAAATACTAGTATATGAAAATACACCTCAAAGTCGGTTTTTTAATCCAAAAGTACGGTCAGTTTTTTTTTTCTCATGCACTGCATGCTGCAGGATTTTTTTTTTTATACTGCGCACACTGACCACACAGACCCATTCTCTCACATGTGGGAGTACCAGCTTTCTCCCGCTTGGCTTGAAGCTGCTAGAATTTTTGAGTATATATACGTCAAACACATTGGCTCATAAGATGTATACGTGTATACAACCAAAACAGTCAAAGGGTTAAAGGAGGGGTTTGGGATATTGGTGCCTCGAATTTCGAACAGCTCCCAACTCAAACAATTACATAAGTGCTTTTGTAAGTGTATTTTTGGGGGTCTGAGATGGACTAATATAATTTACAATATTCCTCATAGGTAGTAGGTTGGTAGACAGCAACCACCCAGGGAAGTACTACCGTCCTGCCAGATGACTGTGAAACAGAAACCTGTAACTGTTTTGCATGATGGTAGGATTGCTGGTTTCTTTTTCTGTCTCATAAACACGCTATATAACAGGGATATCTTGCTACTCCTACTTACACTTTGGTCACACTTCACAGACACGCACATGCATATATATATACATACATCTAGGTTTTTCCCCTTTTTCTAAATAGCTCTTGTTCTTCTTTATTTCTTCTATTGTCCATGGGGAAGTGGAAAAGAATCTTTCCTCCGTAAGCCATGCGTGTCGTATGAGGCGACTAAAATGCCGGGAGCAATGGGCTAGTAACCCCTTCTCCTGTAGACATTTACTAAAAAAGAGAAGAAGAAAAACTTTATAAAACTGGGATGCTTAAATGTGCGTGGATGTAGTGTGGAGGACAAGAAACAGATGATTGCTGATGTTATGAATGAAAAGAAGTTGGATGTCCTGGCCCTAAGCGAAACAAAGCTGAAGGGGGTAGGGGAGTTTCAGTGGGGGGAAATAAATGGGATTAAATCTGGAGTATCTGAGAGAGTTAGAGCAAAGGAAGGGGTAGCAGTAATGTTAAATGATCAGTTATGGAAGGAGAAAAGAGAATATGAATGTGTAAATTCAAGAATTATGTGGATTAAAGTAAAGGTTGAATGCGAAAAGTGGGTCATAATAAGCGTGTATGCACCTGGAGAAGAGAGGAATGTAGAGGAGAGAGAGAGATTTTGGGAGATGTTAAGTGAATGTATGGAGCCTTTGAACCAAGTGAGAGAGTAATTGTGGTAGGGGACCTGAATGCTAAAGTAGGAGAAACTTTTAGAGAGGGTGTGGTAGGTAAGTTTGGGGTGCCAGGTGTAAATGATAATGGGAGCCCTTTGATTGAACTTTGTATAGAAAGGGGTTTAGTTTTAGGTAATACATATTTTAAGAAAAAGAGGATAAATAAGTATACAAGATATGATGTAGGGCGAAATGACAGTAGTTTGTTGGATTATGTATTGGTAGATAAAAGACTGTTGAGTAGACTTCAGGATGTACATGTTTATAGAGGGGCCACAGATATATCAGATCACTTTCTAGTTGTAGCTACACTGAGAATAAAAGGTAGATGGGATACAAGGAGAATAGAAGCATCAAGGAAGAGAGAGGTGAAGGTTTATAAACTAAAAGAGGAGGCAGTTAGGGTAAGATATAAACAGCTATTGGAGGATAGATGGGCTAATGAGAGCATAGGCAATGGGATCGAAGAGGTATGGGGTAGGTTTAAAAATGTAGTGTTAGAGTGTTCAGCAGAAGTTTGTGGTTACAGGAAAGTGGGTGCGGGAGGGAAGAGGAGCGATTGGTGGAATGATGATGTAAAGAGAGTAGTAAGGGAGAAAAAGTTAGCATATGAGAAGTTTTTACGAAGTAGAAGTGATGCAAGGAGGGAAGAGTATATGGAGAAAAAGAGAGAGGTTAAGAGAGTGGTGAAGCAATGTAAAAAGAGAGCAAATGAGAGAGTGGGTGAGATGTTATCAACAAATTTTGTTGAAAATAAGAAAAATTTTGGAGTGAGATTAACAAGTTAAGAAAGCCTAGAGAACAAATGGATTTGTCAGTTAAAAATAGGAGAGGAGAGTTATTAAATGGAGAGTTAGAGGTATTTCGAAGATGGAGGGAATATTTTGAGGGATTGTTAAATGTTGATGAAGATAGGGAAGCTGTGATTTCGTGTATAGGACAAGGAGAAATAACATCTTGTAGGAGTGAGGAAGAGCCAGTTGTGAGTGTGGGGGAAGTTCGTGAGGCAGTAGGTAAAATGAAAGGGGGTAAGGCAGCCGGGATTGATGGGATAAAGATAGAAATGTTAAAAGCAGGTGGGGATATAGTTTTGGAGTGGTTGGTGCAATTATTTAATAAATGTATGGAAGAGGGTAAGGTACCTAGGGATTGGCAGAGAGCATGCATAGTTCCTTTGTATAAAGGCAAAGGGGATAAAAGAGAGTGCAAAAATTATAGGGGGATAAGTCTGCTGAGTATACCTGGTAAAGTGTATGGTAGAGTTATTATTGAAAGAATTAAGAGTAAGATGGAGAATAGGATAGCAGATGAACGAGGAGGCTTTAGGAAAGGTAGGGGGTGTGTGGACCAGGTGTTTACAGTGAAACATATAAGTGAACAGTATTTAGATAAGGCTAAAGAGGTCTTTGTGGCATTTATGGATTTGGAAAAGGCATATGACAGGGTGGATAGGGGGGCAATGTGGCAGATGTTGCAAGTGTATGGTGTAGGAGGTAGGTTACTGAAAGCAGTGAAGAGTTTTTACGAGGATAGTGAGGCTCAAGTTAGAGTATGTAGGAAAGAGGGAAATTATTTCCCAGTAAAAGTAGGCCTTAGACAAGGATGTGTGATGTCACCGTGGTTGTTTAATATATTTATAGATGGGGTTGTAAGAGAAGTAAATGCGAGGGTCTTGGCAAGAGGCGTGGAGTTAAAAGATAAAGAATCACACACAAAGTGGGAGTTGTCACAGCTGCTCTTTGCTGATGACACTGTGCTCTTGGGAGATTCTGAAGAGAAGTTGCAGAGATTGGTGGATGAATTTGGAAGGGTGTGCAAAAGAAGAAAATTAAAGGTGAATACAGGAAAGAGTAAGGTTATGAGGATAACAAAAAGATTAGGTGATGAAAGATTGAATATCAGATTGGAGGGAGAGAGTATGGAGGAGGTGAATGTATTCAGATATTTGGGAGTGGACGTGTCAGCGGATGGGTCTATGAAAGATGAGGTGAATCATAGAATTGATGAGGGGAAAAGAGTGAGTGGTGCACTTAGGAGTCTGTGGAGACAAAGAACTTTGTCCTTGGAGGCAAAGAGGGGAATGTATGAGAGTATAGTTTTACCAACGCTCTTATATGGGTGTGAAGCATGGGTGATGAATGTTGCAGCGAGGAGAAGGCTGGAGGCAGTGGAGATGTCATGTCTGAGGGCAATGTGTGGTGTGAATATAATGCAGAGAATTCGTAGTTTGGAAGTTAGGAGAAGGTGCGGGATTACCAAAACTGTTGTCCAGAGGGCTGAGGAAGGGTTGTTGAGGTGGTTCGGACATGTAGAGAGAATGGAGCGAAACAGAGTGACTTTAAGAGTGTATCAGTCTGTAGTGGAAGGAAGGCGGGGTAGGGGTTGGCCTAGGAAAGGTTGGAGGGAGGGGGTAAAGGAGGTTTTGTGTGCGAGGGGCTTGGACTTCCAGCAGGCATGTGTGAGCGTGTTTGATAGGAGTGAATGGAGACAAATGGTTTTTAATACTTGGCGTGCTGTTGGAGTGTGAGCAAAGTAACATTTATGAAGGGGTTCAGGGAAACCGGCAGGCCGGACTTGAGTCCTGGAGATGGGAAGTACAGTGCCTGCACTCTGAAGGAGGGGTGTTAATGTTGCAGTTTAAAAACTGTAGTGTAAAGCACCCTTCTGGCAAGACAGTGATGGAGTGAATGATGGTGAAAGTTTTTCTTTTTCGGGCCACCCTGCCTTGGTGGGAATCGGCCAGTGTGATAATAAAAAAAAAATAATAATAAATTCCTTATGGGAACAAATTCGTTCGGTAGCGGCACTTGAACAGCCTTCTGGAGCAAATTTTGGTCGATATTTGAGGTACCACTGTATATTCTTTTGAACTGTTGTATCTGGGTGCCTCTGCAAAGACAGTGATTATGTATGAGTGAGGTGAAGTGTTGAATGATGAAAGTATTTTCTTTTTGGGGATTTTCTTTTTGGATCTCCCTGCCTTGGTGGGAGACAGCCGACTTGTTAAAAAAAAAAAAAATAGAAGAACTCAGGAATAATTTAAATTTTCTGTGAAATGCTTTTAGAAAATGTGTCAAAAGTAGACTGTCGTTTGACAACAAACCTATTCAGTGTACGTTGATCATCTGTGCTAATGAGGTGAGAAAAGGCTGTGGCCACCCGCAGTTGAGAAATTCTGGAATATGGGAACGAGTTATTGTAATGGTGAGTATAAGAGTACCATAGAGAGCATTATAAACAAATTAGTTTTATATATACAGTATTTATGCAGTGAATTAATAATTGTTTTCATTTAAAACTTTTGATATTTTTTCAATTAAAATTTTTCATAAATATATCAACAGTTTTCAGATTGGGTTTAACAAGTCATGGTGATGATAATGTTGTCAACCATGAAGTAGTCAAAGCTAGGCATTCTTTACATAAAGTATTTAGAAAAATTTGCTCCAAAAGCTAGCTTCAAGGTGTGTTTTCTCTGGCATGTGCATGCATGGCTCTAAAGAGTACCGTACGTAATTTATATCTAACTTTATTATTTGCTTAATTCTTAATCATATTTTCTACTGTTAACAGGAGATATACAAGGACCGTAAGAAGTTCAACCAAAATGTTTTTGAAGTTGCATCCAGTGACTTAATAAACATGGGTATCACTGTGCTCTCGTACACACTCAAAGACATCCATGATGATGAGGTATGTATACAAATATCTTCTGGGAAAGGTTCATGTATGTTAGTTTTTATGAATAAAATTAATAATTAGTGTATTTATATAACTAAATTCTGAAAAAAAATTCTTAAGTGGTATTTTTGTATATGGAATTAAATTATATGTACATTGTATATGTGTTTCATACATTCTGAATTATATTTAGGATATTATAAAAAGTCAGATTTATTGCTGCCAGTTAATCTTAAAAGTACAGTGTATTTGTACTACAGTATTTGTGTGTGGAGAAAGCATGTTAGAATCATCTTATAATCTGTGTGCTGTGGAAGGCAACTAATGTGGCAAGTGCATTGTGAAACTGGTTGCCCATTTTCCTAAACATAATCACAAAAAAATAATCAGTGGATCATCTTGCTTTAATAGATATGATGATTACATGGCATGTTCATAACGTCTATGCCAACATTGATAAATATTTTAAAAACTGATCAGCTCCCTAGAGATGGTCAGTGCACCTAGGATTCAGCAGGCATTTTTCTCTGGATCACCACATTAAATTGCTGGAACAGGAAGCTCTTTACTCTAATAGGTTTATCACCTAACATCCAGGAACTTTAATTCCATTCCATATGATCTAAGGAGATCTGATTCTAGTAGGACTAGTCTGCAGCACTTAGCAAAATCTCTGTATGTGAGGAGCTTTTGGGTCTTGCTGAAATTAGTGACACCACCTTCAGATTCACTATGTAAATGTATGTGTAGTCCCACACTTTTTGTCCTAGGTAGCATGGTAATATCTGGATGATTCTGGCTGCCATTGGATCTTTCTAGCTGGAGCTCCCTTTGTGTTGGGCAAAAGAAAAGCTTTCTTTAACCCCTTGACTGTCGCAACCCCCAATCCTGAGGTGTCTCCTGGTGTCGCAAAATTTAAAAAAAAAAAAAAAATTTCTTATGAAATGATAGAGAATCTTTTCCTGATTGTAATGACGCCAAAAAAAAGCGAAATTTGATGGAAAACTGACGGAATTACGTTCTCGCGAAGTTAGCGACCTCGGTGATATTTACAAATCAGCAATTTCGCCCACTTTGAGCCCTATTTTCGGCTAATTCCATTGTTCCAGTCGACCAAACTCATAGCTATTTCTTTAGAACTCCATTTTTCCTATCGATTGAGTACAAGAAATTGCCCATTTACCGATTTCAAATACCCAATAAGGTGGTTAGAAATTTGCAATTTGGCCAATTTCACAAAAATTAAAAAATATGACAATTTCAAAATAAGGACCAGAATGAACAATGCAGACATTCCTGGCTCTAAAATAACATTTTCTTTGTTCATCAGTCATGTCTCCAGGCCCCTGTGATATTACTCTTGCTTTCTATTTTAATTTTTATTCAAACAAAAAATAGAAGATTTACTGTTATGCAGACTACTTCAATACTGTAATAATTGTATAAATAACATCAATCCATTCATGACTGCATATTAGAATGGCTAGTTGGATATTTATTGAACAATGACATCATTGTTTACTTTTGAACATCGGCAAAAATCAAACACTTCCCGTACTTTGAGCTCCATTTCCAGGTTCTTTTTATAGTAAAATCAATCAAAATCACCTCTATTTCTATAATATATTTTCCATTCTATTAAATGAGACCAAGAATACAACCATAAATACTATACGAAAATAGACCACAAAGTCGGAATTTTAATTAAAAAAAACGGTCGGAGTTTTTTTTCTCTCATTATACACTGCATGCTCCAGTATTTTTTTTTATACGGTGCACACTGACCACACAGACCCATTCTCTCACATGTGGGCCGACCAGCTTTCTCCTGCTTGATTTGAAGCCGCTAGAATTTATGAGTTTATATACGTCAAACACAGTACCTCGTAAGACATATATATACGGTCGCGACAGTCAAAGGGTTAATGATATCAATGCTCTCTCTCTGCATCTTGTGTGTTCTGTCTTGATCTATTTAAATGAGACCATGGAGACCATATCAGTCTGCTGATGCATTACTGCAGAATGCCCATTTGTAATAGAGAATAGTGGCTACACCAGTGAGGATGGCCTCAGGGAGGGATAAGGGCAAGCCAGTAAAAAATTCCTAACATTTGATGACCTCATTGCTAGGAGATGAGCTTAGTATTTCTGGGAAATATTCTTTGTAGTTTTTCCACTGTGGGAGTAGCTAGACAATTTGAAGAGGCTGAGAGGATATACCCCTGACTTCCTTCTTCAGTGAACTTGTAATTGTGAATCCCAAGAGATCCTATAAGACACTTGAAGAGTATTTCCACTCACTCTCTAGATACATTTCACAGAGATGGGCACATACATTGACATTGTTATGTATTGCCTTGTGAATTCTTCCTATCAGTTACCCATGCCTTGATCCGTGAAAGAAGCTTCTTCCATTAAGAGTAGAGGAACCCTGCAGTAGACAGACTAGCCCATGCTAGACAAAGTCTTCTGTCATCCAGTTATTCCCACCTATATAAAAATCTATAGCCAAACCAATGCTTTTCTGTATAAGCAGTTAAAAATATTAACTTTATCAACAAATAGGATGTGCATCTGTCTTGTGCTTGGCAGACAGAGGCTCAAACCTCTACCATGTCTTGTGCAGAATGACCCACACAGGTTTAGTGCTTAACATGAATTAATAAATATTAATTTACTTCCTATGTAAGAAGGTAAAAATAGATGAGCACTGTAGTAGGCTTACTAGCCCATGCTGTCACGGGTAGTGTAATAATGTTGGTAGAATTACCGACAAGATGTAAAGTAAAAGGACACAAGTGCAACTAATGTGACATTTTTATTGTGGCAACGTTTCGGTCTCCAGGAGCATTGTCAAGCCGTTACAAACAATATATGGACACAGAGGGTATATATAGACTTAGAGTGAGGTGCAGTACTAGTGGTAGTAGTAATGTAAGTTGTTGTTGTAGTGACCAAGGGTCATACCACACTTCAGTTATATAATGCAGTACACTAATATAAAGAATGTTTTGAAAGAATTAGAGGCAAGACAGAATGTAGGATTGCGGATGAGCAAGGAGGATTTAGAGTAGGTAGGGGATATGTAGGTCAAGTATTTACATTGAAGCATATATGTAAACAGTATTTAGATAAAGGTAGGGAAGTTTTCATTGCATTTATGGATTTAGAAAAGGTATATGCTAGAGTGGATAGGGGAGCAATGTGGCAGATGTTACAAGTATATGGAATAGGTAGTAAGTTACTAAATGCTGTAAAGAGTTTTTATGAGGATACTGAGGCTCAGGTTAGGGTGTGTAGAAGAGAGGGAGACTACTTGGTAAAAGTAGGTTTTAGACAGGGATGTGTAATGTCACCATGGATGTTTAATGTATTTATAGATGAGGTTGTAAAAGAAGTAAATGCTAGGGTGTTGGGGAAAGGGGTGGGATTAAATTATGGGGAATCGAATACAAAATGGGAATTGACAGTTAATTTTTGCTGATGATACTGTGCTTATGGGAGATTCTAAAGAAAAGTTGCAAAGGTTAGTGGACGAGTTTGGGAGTGTGTGTAAAGGTAGAAAGTTGAAAGTGAACATAGAAAAGAGTAAGGTGATGAGAGTATCAAATGATTTAGATAAAGAAAAATTGGATGTCAAATTGGAGAGGAGGGGTATGGAAGAAGTGAATGTTTTCAGATATTTGAGAGTTGACGTGTCAGCGGATGGATTTATGAAGGATGAGGTTAACCATAGAATTGATGAAGGAAAAAAGGTGAGTGGTGCATTGAGGTATATGTATAGACAAAAACTATAAATGGAGGCAAAGAAGGGAATGTATGAAAGTATAGTGGTACCAACACTTACATGGGTGTGAGGCTTGGGTTGTAAATGCTGCAGCAAGGAGGTGGTTGGAGGCAGTGGAGATGTCCTGTCTAAGGGCAGTGTGTGGTGTAAATATTGTGCAGTGAATTCGGAGTGTGGATATTAGGTGTGGAGTTAATAAAAGTATTAGAGTGCTGAAGAGGGGTTGTTGAGGTGGTTTGATCATTTAGAGAGAATAGTTCAAAGTAGAATGACATGGAGAGTGTATATGTTCACATTTATTTATGCACACTTGTCTGAGTTTTCTTTGATTTTATCTTAATAGTTCTTGTTCTTCTTCCTTTTCCTTTTATATCCATGGGGAAGTGGAATGAGAATCTTTCCTCCATAAGCCATGTGTGTTATAAAAGTCAACTAAAATGCCAGGAACAATGGGCTAGTAACCCTTTTTCCTGTAATAATTACTAAAAAGAATAATATGAAAATTGTGAAAGTGGGATGTCTGAATGTCTGTGGATGTTGTGGGAATGATCAGAAAGGGATGATTGTGGATGTTATGAATGAGAAGAAGCTGGATGTCCTGACTTTAAGTGAAACAAAGCTGAAGGGGGTGGGAGAGTTTCAGTGGTGAGGAATAAATGGGATTAGGTCAGGGGTTTCAAATAGAGCTAAAGAAGGAGTAGCAATAATGTTGAAGGATAAGCTATGGCAGGAAAAGGAGGACTATAAATGTATTAATTCAAGGATTATGTGGAGTAAAATAAAGGTTGGATGTGAAAAGTGGGTTATAGCAAGCGTACATGCACCTGGAGAAGAGAGAAGTGTAGAGGAGAGAGAGAGATTTTGGGAAATGTTGAGTGAATGCGTGGGGAGTTTTCAACCAAGTTTGAGAGTACTCGTCGTTGGGGATTTCAATGCTAAAGTGGGTAAAAATGTTGTGAAGGGAGTAGTAGGTAAATTTGGGGTGCCAGTGGTAAAGGAAAATGGGGAGCATTTAATTGAGCTATGTGTAGAAAGAGGTTTGGTAATAAGTAATACATATTTTATGAAAAAGAGGATAAATATACAGTACAAGGTATGATATAGCACATAATGAAAGTTGTTTGTTAGATTATGTATTGGTGTATAAAAGGTTGATGGGTAGGCTCCAGGATGTACACCTTTATAGAGGGGCAACTGATATATCGGATCATTATTTAGTTGTAGCTACAGTTAGAGTAAGAGGTAGATGGGACAAGAGGAAAATGGAAACAACAGGTAAGAGGGAGGTGAAAGTGTATAAACTAAGGGAGGAGGAAGTTTGAGTGAGATATAAGCAACTATTGGCAGAAAGGTGGGCTGGTGCAAGTATGAGTAATGGGGGAGTTGAAGAGGGTTGGAATAGTTTTTAAAATGCAGTATTAGAATGTGGGGCAGAAGTTAGTGGTTATAGGAGGGTGGGTGCAGGAGGAAAGAGGAGTGATTGGTGGAATGATGAAGTGAAGGGTGTGATAAAAGAGAAAATGGTAGCTTATGAGAGGTTTTTACAAAGCAGAAGTATTATAAGAAGAGTAGAGTACAGTGGATCCCCGGTTAACGATATTTTTTCTCTCCAGAAGTATGTTCAGGTGCCAGTACTGACCGAATTTGTTCCCTTAAGGAATATTGTGAAGTAGATTAGTCCATTTCAGACCCCCAAACATTCACGTACAAACGCACTTACATAAATACACTTACATAATTGGTCGCATTCGGAGGTGATCGTTATGCGGGGGTCCACTGTATATGGAGAGTAAAAGAAAGGTGAAGAGAGTGGTAAGAGAGTGCAAAAGGAGAGCAGATGATAGAGTGGGAGAGGCACTGTCAAGAAATTTTAATGAGAATAAGAAAAAATTTTGGAGTGAGTTAAACAAGTTGAGAAAGCCTAGGGAACAAATGGATTTGTCAATTAAAAACAGAGTAGGGGAGTTAGTAGATGGGGAGATGGAGGTAATGGGTAGATGGCGAGAATATTGTGAGGAACTTTTAAATGCTGACGAAGAAAGGGAGGCAGTAATTCCATGCACTGGCCAGGGACGTGTACCATCTTTTAGGAGTGAAGAAGAGCAGGATGTGAGTGTGGGGGAGGTGCGTGAGGCATTACGTAGAATGAAAGGGGGTAAAGCAGCTGGAACTGACGGGATTATGACAGAAATGTTAAAAGCAAGGGGTTATATACTGTTGGAGTGGTTGGTATTTTTGTTTAATGAATGTAGTAGGTTGGTAGACAGCAACCACCCAGGGAAGTACTACCGTCCTGCCAGATGACTGTGAAACAAAAACCTGTAACTGTTTTGCATGATGGTAGGATTGCTGGTTTCTTTTTCTGTCTCATAAACACGCTAAGATAACAGGGATATCTTGCTACTCCTACTTACACTTTGGTCACACTTCACAGACACGCACATGCATATATATATATACATACATCTAGGTTTTTCTCCTTTTTCTAAATAGCTCTTGTTCTTTTTTATTTCTTCTATTGTCCATGGGGAAGTGGAAAAGAATCTTTCCTCCGTAAGCCATGCGTGTCGTATGAGGCGACTAAAATGCCGGGAGCAATGGGCTAGTAACCCCTTCTCCTGTATACAATTACTAAAAAAGAGAAGAAGAAAAACTTTATAAAACTGGGTTGCTTAAATGTGCGTGGATGTAGTGCGGATGACAAGAAACAGATGATTGCTGATGTTATGAATGAAAAGAAGTTGGATGTCCTGGCCCTAAGCGAAACAAAGCTGAAGGGGGTAGGAGAGTTTCAGTGGGGGGAAATAAATGGGATTAAATCTGGAGTATCTGAGAGAGTTAGAGCAAAGGAAGGGGTAGCAGTAATGTTAAATGATCAGTTATGGAAGGAGAAAAGAGAATATGAATGTGTAAATTCAAGAATTATGTGGATTAAAGTCAAGGTTGGATGCGAGAAGTGGGTCATAATAAGCGTGTATGCACCTGGAGAAGAGAGGAATGCAGAGGAGAGAGAGAGATTTTGGGAGATGTTAAGTGAATGTATAGGAGCCTTTGAACCAAGTGAGAGAGTAATTGTGGTAGGGGACTTGAATGCTAAAGTAGGAGAAACTTTTAGAGAGGGTGTGGTAGGTAAGTTTGGGGTGACAGGTGTAAATGATAATGGGAGCCCTTTGATTGAACTTTGTATAGAAAGGGGTTTAGTTATAGGTAATACATATTTTAAGAAAAAGAGGATAAATAAGTATACACGATATGATGTAGGGCGAAATGACAGTAGTTTGTTGGATTATGTATTGGTAGATAAAAGACTGTTGAGTAGACTTCAGGATGTACATGTTTATAGAGGGGCCACAGATATATCAGATCACTTTCTAGTTGTAGCTACACTGAGAGTAAAAGGTAGATGGGATACAAGGAGAATAGAAGCATCAGGGAAGAGAGAGGTGAAGGTTTATAAACTAAAAGAGGAGGCAGTTAGGGTAAGATATAAACAGCTATTGGAGGATAGATGGGCTAATGAGAGCATAGGCAATGGGGTCGAAGAGGTATGGGGTAGGTTTAAAAATGTAGTGTTAGAGTGTTCAGCAGAAGTTTGTGGTTACAGGAAAGTGGGTGCAGGAGGGAAGAGGAGCGATTGGTGGAATGATGATGTAAAGAGAGTAGTAAGGGAGAAAAAGTTAGCATATGAGAAGTTTTTACAAAGTAGAAGTGATGCAAGGAGGGAAGAGTATATGGAGAAAAAGAGAGAAGTTAAGAGAGTGGTGAAGCAATGTAAAAAGAGAGCAAATGAGAGAGTGGGTGAGATGTTATCAACAAATTTTGTTGAAAATAAGAAAAAGTTTTGGAGTGAGATTAACAAGTTAAGAAAGCCTAGAGAACAAATGGATTTGTCAGTTAAAAATAGGAGAGGAGAGTTATTAAATGGAGAGTTAGAGGTATTGGGAAGATGGAAGGAATATTTTGAGGAATTGTTAAATGTTGATGAAGATAGGGAAGCTGTGATTTCGTGTATAGGGCAAGGAGGAATAACATCTTGTAGGAGTGAGGAAGAGCCAGTTGTGAGTGTGGGGGAAGTTCGTGAGGCAGTAGGCAAAATGAAAGGGGGTAAGGCAGCCGGGATTGATGGGATAAAGATAGAAATGTTAAAAGCAGGTGGGGATATAGTTTTGGAGTGGTTGGTGCAATTATTTAATAAATGTATGGAAGAGGGTAAGGTACCTAGGGATTGGCAGAGAGCATGCATAGTTCCTTTGTATAAAGGCAAAGGGGATAAAAGAGAGTGCAAAAATTATAGGGGGATAAGTCTGTTGAGTGTACCTGGTAAAGTGTATGGTAGAGTTATAATTGAAAGAATTAAGAGTAAGACGGAGAATAGGATAGCAGATGAACAAGGAGGCTTTAGGAAAGGTAGGGGGTGTGTGGACCAGGTGTTTACAGTGAAACATATAAGTGAACAGTATTTAGATAAGGCTAAAGAGGTCTTTGTGGCATTTATGGATTTGGAAAAGGCATATGACAGGGTGGATAGGGGGGCAATGTGGCAGATGTTGCAAGTGTATGGTGTAGGAGGTAGGTTACTGAAAGCAGTGAAGAGTTTTTACGAGGATAGTGAGGCTCAAGTTAGAGTATGTAGGAAAGAAGGAAATTTTTTCCCAGTAAAGGTAGGCCTTAGACAAGGATGTGTGATGTCACCGTGGTTGTTTAATATATTTATAGATGGGGTTGTAAGAGAAGTAAATGCGAGGGTCTTGGCAAGAGGCGTGGAGTTAAAAGACAAAGAATCACACACAAAGTGGGAGTTGTCACAGCTGCTCTTTGCTGATGACACTGTGCTCTTGGGAGATTCTGAAGAGAAGTTGCAGAGATTGGTGGATGAATTTGGTAGGGTGTGCAAAAGAAGAAAATTAAAGGTGAATACAGGAAAGAGTAAGGTTATGAGGATAACAAAAAGATTAGGTGATGAAAGATTGAATATCAGATTGGAGGGAGAGAGTATGGAGGAGGTGAATGTATTCAGATATTTGGGAGTGGACGTGTCAGCGGATGGGTCTATGAAAGATGAGGTGAATCATAGAATTGATGAGGGAAAAAGAGTGAGTGGTGCACTTAGGAGTCTGTGGAGACAAAGAACTTTGTCCTTGGAGGCAAAGAGGGGAATGTATGAGAGTATAGTTTTACCAACGCTCTTATATGGGTGTGAAGCGTGGGTGATGAATGTTGCAGCGAGGAGAAGGCTGGAGGCAGTGGAGATGTCATGTCTGAGGGCAATGTGTGGTGTGAATATAATGCAGAGAATTCGTAGTTTGGAAGTTAGGAGGAGGTGCGGGATTACCAAAACTGTTGTCCAGAGGGCTGAGGAAGGGTTGTTGAGGTGGTTCGGACATGTAGAGAGAATGGAGCGAAACAGAATGACTTCAAGAGTGTATCAGTCTGTAGTGGAAGGAAGGCGGGGTAGGGGTCGGCCTAGGAAGGGTTGGAGGGAGGGGGTAAAGGAGGTTTTGTGTGCGAGGGGCTTGGACTTCCAGCAGGCATGCGTGAGCGTGTTTGATAGGAGTGAATGGAGACAAATGGTTTTTAATACTTGACGTGCTGTTGGAGTGTGAGCAAAGTAACATTTATGAAGGGATTCAGGGAAACCGGCAGGCCGGACTTGAGTCCTGGAGATGGGAAGTACAGTGCCTGCACTCTGAAGGAGGGGTGTTAATGTTGCAGTTTAAAAACTGTAGTGTAAAGCACCCTTCTGGCAAGACAGTGATGGAGTGAATGATGGTGAAAGTTTTTCTTTTTCGGGCCACCCTGCCTTGGTGGGAATCGGCCGGTGTGATAATAAAAAAAAATAAAAGAATGTATGAAAGAGGGGAAGGTACCTAGGGATTGGCAGAGAGCATGTATAGTCCCTCTATATAAAGGGAAGGGGGGACAAAAGAGATTGTAAAAATTATAGAGGAATAAGTTTACTGAGTATACCAGGAAAAGTGTACAGTAAGGTTATTATTGAAAGAATTAGAGGTAAGGCAGAATGTAGGATTGCGGATGAGCAAGGAGGTTTTAGAGTGGGTAGGGGATGTGTAGATCAAGTGTTTACATTGAAGCATATATGTGAACAGTATCTAGATAAAAGTAGGGAAGTTTTTATTGCATTTATGGATTTAGAAAAGGCATATGATAGAGTGGATAGGAGAGCATTGTGGCAGATGTTGCAAGTATATGGAATAGGTGGTAAGTTACTAAATGCTGTAAAGAGTTTTTATGAGGATAGTGAGGCTCAGGTTAGGGTGTGTAGAAGAGAGGGAGACTGTTTCCCAGTAAAAGTAGGTCTTAGACAGGGATGTGTAATGTCATCATGGTTGTTTAATATATTTATAGATGGGCTTGTAAAAGAAGTAAATGCTAAGGTGCTCGGGACAGGGGCAGGATTAAATTATCGGGAATCAAATACAAAATGGGAAGTGACACAGTTACTTTTTGCTGATGATACTGTGCTAATGGGAGATTCAAAAGAAAAATTGCAAAGGTTAGTGGACGAGTTTGGGAGTGTGTGTAAAGGTAGAAAGTTGAAAGTGAACATAGAAAAGAGTAAGGTGATGAGGGTATCAAATGATTTAGATAAAGAGAAATTGGATATCAAATTGGGGAGGAGGAGTATGGAAGAAGTGAATGTTTTCAGATATTTGGGAGTTGACGTGTCAGCGGATGAATTTATGAAGGATGAGGTTAATCATAGAATTCATGAAGAAAAAAGGCGAGTGGTGCGTTGAGGTATATGTGGAGACAAAAAATGTTATCTGTGGAGGCAAAGAATGAAATGTATGAAAGTATAATAGTACCAACACTCTTATATGGGTGTGAAGCTTGGGTTGTAAATGCTGCCGCGACGAGGTGATCGGAGGCAGTGGAGATGTCCTGTGTAAGGGCAATGTGTGGTGTAAATATTATGCAGAAAATTTGGAGTGTGGAAATTAGGAGAAGGTGTGGAGTTAATAAAAATATTAGTCAGAGGGCTGAAGAGGGGTTGTTAAGGTGGTTTGGTCTTTTAGAGAGAATGGATCAAAGTAGAATGACATGGAGAGTGTATAATCTGTAGGGAAAGGAAGGCGGGGTAGGGGTTGTCCTCGAGAAGGTTGGAGGGAGGGGGTGAAGGACCTTTTGTGGGCGAGGGGCTTGGACTTCCAGCAAGTGTGCGTGAGCGTGTTAGATAGGAGTGAATGGAGACGAATGGTATTTGGGACTTGACGAGCTGTTGGAGTGTGAGCAGGGTAATATTTAGTGAAGGTATTCAGGTAGTAGGTTGGTAGACAGCAACCACCCAGGGAGGTACTACCGTTCTGCAAATTGAGTGTAAAACGAAAGCCTGTAATTGTTTTACATGACGGTAGGATTGCTGGTGTCTTTTGTCTGTCTCATAAATATGCAAGATTACAGGTACGTCTTGCTACTTCTACTTACACTTAGGTCACACTAAACATACATGTACACATTTATTTATACACACTCATCTGAGTTTTCTTTGATTTTATCTTAGTTTTTGTTCTAATTACTTTTCCTTTTATATCCATGGGGAAGTGGAATAAGAATCTTTCCTCCGTAAGCCATGCGTGTTGTAAAAGTCAACAAAAATGCCAGGAACAATGGGCTAGTAACCCCTTTTCCTGTAAAAATTACTAAAAAGAATAAGAAGAAAATTGTCAAAGTGGGAAGTTTGAATGTGCGTGGATGTTGTGCTAATGATAAGAAAGAGATGATTGTATATGTTATGAATTAGAAGAAGCTGGATATCCTGGCTTTAAGTGAAACAAAGCTGAAGGGGGTGGGCGAGTTTCAGTGGAGAGGAATAAATGGGATTAGGTCAGGGGTTTCTAATAGAGTTATAGCTAAAGAAGGAGTAGCAATAATGTTGAAGGATAAGCTATGGCAGGAAAAGAAGGACTATAAATGTATTAATTCAAGGATTATGTGGAGTAAAATAAAGGTTGGATGTGAGAAGTGGGTTATAGTAAGTGTTTATGCACCTGGAGAAGAGAGAAGTATAGAGGAGAGAGAGAGCTTTTGGGAAATGTTGAGTAATTACGTGGGGAGTTTTGAACCAAGTGTGAGAGTACTTGTGGTTGGGGATTTCAATGCTAAAATGGGGAAAAATGTTGTGGAGGGAGTAGTAGGTAAATTTGGGGTGCCAAGGGTAAATGAAAATGGGGAGCCTTTAATTGAGCTATGTGTAGAAAGAGGCTTGGTAATAAGTAATACATATTTTATGAAAAAGAGGATAAATAAACATACAAGGTATGATGTAGCACGTAATGAAAGTAGTTTGTTAGATTATGTATTGGTGGATAAAAGGTTGATGGGTAGGCTCCAGGATGTACACGTTTATAGAGGGGCAACTGATATATCGGATCATTATCTAGTTGTAGCTACAGTTAGAGTAAGAGGTAGATGGGAAAAGAGGAAGGTGGCAACAACAAGTAAGAGGGAGGTGAAAGTGTATAAACTAAGGGAGGAGGAAGTTCGGGTGAAATATAAGCAACTATTGGCAGAAAGGTGGGCCGGTGCAGGTATCAGTAGTGGAGGGGGGGGGGTTGAAGAGGGTTGGAATAGTTTTAAAAATGCAGCATTAGAATGTGGGGCAGAAGTTTGTGGTTATAGGAGGGTGGGTGCAGGAGGAAAGAGGAGTGATTGGTGGAATGATGAAGTAAAGTGTCTGATAAAAGACAAAAAGTTAGCTTATGAGAGCTATTTACGAAGCATAAGTGTTATAAGAAGAGTAGAATATATGGAGAGTAAAAGAAAGGTGAAGAGAGTGCAAAAGGAGAGCAGATGATAGAATGGGAGAGGTACTGTCAAGGAATTTTAATGAAAATAAGAAAAAATTTTGGAGTTGAACAAGTTAAGAAAGCCTAGGGAACAAATGGATTTATCAGTTAAAAACAGAGAAGGGGAGTTAGTAGATGGGGAGATGGATGTTTTGGGTAGATGGCGAGAATATTTTGAGGAACTTTTAAATGTCGACGAAGAAAGGGAGGCAGTAATTTCATGCACTGGCCAGGAAGGTGTATCATCTTTTAGGAGTGAAGAAGAACAGGATGTGAATGTGGGGGAGGTGTGTGAGGCATTACATAGAATGGAAGGAGGTAAAGCAGCTGGAACTGATGGGATCATGACAGAAATGTTAAAAGCAGGGGGAGACATAGTGTTGGAATGGTTGGTATTTTTGTTTAATGAATGTATGAAAGAGGGGAAGGTACCTAGTGATTGGCGGAGAGCGTGTATAGTCCCTTTATATAAAGGGAAGGGGGACAAAAGAGATTGTAAAAATTATAGAGCAATAAGTTTACTGAGTATACCAGGAAAAGTGTTCAGTAGGGTTATTATTGAAAGAATTAGAGGTAAGACAGAATGTAGGATTGCGGATGAGCAAGGAGGTTTTAGAGTGGGTAGGGGATGTGTAGATCAAGTGTTTACATTGAAGCATATATGTGAGCAGTATTTAAATAAATATAGGGAAGTTTTTATTGCATTTATGGATTTAGAAAAGGCATATGATAGAGTGGATAGGGAAGCCATGTGGCAGATGTTGCAAGTGTATGGAATAGGTGGTAAGTTACTAAATGCTGTAAAGAGTTTTTATGAGGATAGTGAGGCTCAGGTTAGGGTGTGTAGAAGAGAGGGAGACTACTTCCCGGTAAAAGTAGGTCTTAGACAGGGATGTGTAATGTCATCATGGTTGTTTAATATATTTATAGATGGGGTTGTAAAAGAAGTAAATGCTAGGGTGTTCAGGAGAGGGGTGGGATTAAATTATGGGGAATTAAATTCAGAATGGGAAGTGACACAGTTACTTTTTGCTGATGATACTGTGCTTATGGGAGATTCTAAAGAAAAATGGCAAAGGTTAGTGGACGAATTTGGGAGTGTGTGTAAAGGTAGAAAGTTGAAAGTGAACATAGAAAAGAGTAAGGTGATGAGAGTATCAAATGATGTAGATAAAGATAAACTGGATATCAAATTGGGGAGGAGTATGGAAGAAATGAATGTTTTCAGATATTTGGGAGTTGCTGTGTCAGCGGATGGATTTATGGAGGATGAGGTTAATCATAGAATTGTTGAAGGAAAAAAGGTGAGTGGTACATTGAGGTATATGTGGAGACAAAAATTGTTATCTATGGAGGCAAAGAAGGGAATGTATGAAAGTATAGTAGTACCAACACTCTTATATGGGTGTGAAGCTTGGGTTGTAAATGCTGCAGCGAGGAGGCGGTTGGAGGTAGTGGAGATGTCCTGTCTAAGGGCAATGTGTGGTGTAAATATGCAGAAAATTCGGAGTGTGGAAATTAGGAGAAGGTGTGGAGTTAATAAAAGTATTCATCAGAGGGCTGAAGAGGGTTTGTTGAGGTGGTTTCGTCATTTAGAGAGAATGGATCAAAGTAGAATGACATGGAGAGCGTATAAATCTGTAGGGGAAGGAAGGCGGGGTAGGGGTTGTCCTCAAAAAGGTTGGAGGGAGGGGGTAAAGGAGGTGTTGTGGGCGAGGGGTTTGGACTTCCATCAAGCTTGCATGAGCATGTTCGATAGGAGTGAATGGAGACGAATGGTATTTGGGACCTGACGATCTGTTGGAGTGTGAGCAGGGTAATATTTAGTGAAGGGATTCAGGGAAACCGGTTATTTGACATAACTGGGCTTGAGTCCTGGAAATGGGAAGTACAATGCCTGCACTCTAAAGGAGGGGTTTGGGATATTGGCAGTTTGGAGAGATGTATTGTGTATTTTTATATGTATATACTTCTAAACTGTTGTATTCTGGGTACCTCTGCAAAAACAGTGATTATGTGTGAGTGAGGTGAAAGTGTTGAATGATGATGAATGTATTTTCTTTTTGGGGATTTTCTTTCTCTTTGGGTCACCCTGCCTCGGTGGGAGACGGCCGACTTGTTAAAAAAAAAAAATCTCGTGCCTGCAATTCCACTGGAATGAATTAATTCCATTTCAGTTAAATTAAATGAGGAAAATTGACTCTGCAAACGAGCAAATCCAGACGCGAGCAAGGTCATGGAATGGATTAAACTCATAAGTAGAGGTTCCAGTGTGTGTGTGTGTGTGTGCGCACGTGCATGTGTGTGTGTGCGCACGTGCATGCGTGTGTGTGCGCACGTGCATGCGTGTGTGTGCGTGCATGCATATACATGTAAGTGTATTTTAGGGGGTCTGAAACGGACTTAATCTAATTTACATTATTCCGTATGGGAACAAATTCGTTTGGTATCGGCACTCGAACAGCCTTCTGGAACGAATTAAGTTCATAAATCAAGGTACAGTGGATCCTTGGTTTTCGTCGATCTTAGTTTTTGCCGATTTTGGTTTTGGCCGAATTTTTTCGTTGATTTTTGGCTTTAGGTTTCGTCAATTACCTTAGTTTTCGTCGATCGTATGGAACCTGTCCAGTCCCCAGTGCGCAGACAAAAGCAGATGGTGTGGAAGGGGTGAATGCAGTAACCAAACAAGAGATCCCAAACAATTGAAAAAGTGGATAAATTGTTGTTGGTGTGGATCAGAGAGAAAGAGCAGGAAATAGTGTTGTGCAGTTCATTATTTGTGAAAAGGCAAGGCAGTTGCATGAGGATCTCATAAAGAAACTGCCTGAAACAAGTGGTGATGAAAGGGAATTAAAGGCCAGCAAAGGCTGGTTCGAAAATTTCAAGAAGTGAAGTGGCATACACAGTGTTGTAAGGCATGGCGAGGGTGCCAGTTCAGACAAACAAGCGGCTGAAAAATTTGTTGGGGAATTCAAATGTTAGGTAGAGTCTGAAAAATTCCAACCTCAACAAGTGTTCAGTTGTGACGAAACAGGCATCTTTTGGAAGAAAATGCCAAAGAGGACCTATGTCAAACAGGAGGAAAAGGCACTCCCAGGACACAAGCCTATGAAAGACAGGCTAACTCTTCTTATTGTGTGGCAATGCTAGTGGGTATTTCAAAGTGAAGCCTTTACTGGTGTATCACTCTGAAAATCCCAGTGTGTTCAAGAAAAACAGTGTTGTTAAGAGTTAATTGTGTGTGATGTGGAAGGCAAACAGTAGGGCATGGGTCACAAGGGAAATTTTCGTGGAATGGTTTAATGAAGTGTTTGGCCCCAGTGTGAAAAAATACCTCCTGGATTAGAAATTGCCACTCCAGTGCCTCCTGTTAGTGGACGATGCTCCTGCTCATCCTCCAGACTTTAAAGACCAATTATCTAAGGAATTCAGTTTTGTAACAGTTAAATTTTTGCCTCCTAACACCACTCTGGAAGAATCACTTCAATATCTTCCACTGCATAGGCCTTATAGATAAGGCTTGGCAGGGAGTGACTTCCAGGACGATAAACTCTGCTTGGAGAAAATTGTGGCCAGATTGTGTCCAAAAGAAGGATTTTGAAAGGTTTGAGGCTAACCCTGTCAATCCTACACCTGTTGTGCAATCAATTGTGGCATTGGGAAATTC
>NC_091321.1:11378342-11536219 GCF_038502225.1 Cherax quadricarinatus
CGAAGAAAGGGAAGTGGTCATTTCATGCACTGGCCAGGGAGGTATAACATCTTTTAGGAGTGAAAAAGAGCAGGATGTGAGTGTGGGGGAGGTGCGTGAGGCATTACGTAGAATGAAAGAGGGTAAAGCAGCAGGAACTGATGGGATCATGACAGAAATTATAAAAGCAGGGGGGGCGGATATAGTGTTGGAGTGGTTGGTATTTTTGTTTAAAAAATGTATGAAAGAGGGGAAGGTACCTAAGGACTGGCAGAAAGCATGTATAATTCCTTTATATATAGGGAAGGGGGCCAAAAGAGATTGTAAAAATTATAGGGGAATAAGTTTACTGAGTATACGAGGGAAAGTGTACAGTAGGGTTATTATTAAAAGAATTAGACGTAAGACAGAGAGTAGGATTGCGGATGAGCAAGGAGACTTTAGAGTGGGTAGGGGATGTGTAGATCAAGTATTTACATTGAAGCATATATGTGAGCAGTCTTTAGATAAAGGTAGGGAAGTTCTCATTGCATTTATGGATTTAGAAAAGGCCTATGAGAGAGTGGATAGGGGAGCAATGTGGCAGATGTTGCAAGTATATGGAATAGGTAGTAAGTTACTAAATGCTGTAAAGAGTTTTTATGAGGATAGTGAGGCTCAGGTTAGGGTGTGTAGATGAGAGGGAGATTACTTCCCGGTAAAAGTAAGCCTTAGACAGGGATGTGTAATGTCACCATGGTTTAATATATTTATAGATGGAGTTGTAAAAGAAGTATATGCTAGGGTGTTGGGGAGAGGGGTGGGATTAAATTATGGGGAATCAAATACAAAATGGGAGTTGACACATTACTTTTTGCTGATGATACTGTGCTTATGGGAGATTCTAAAGAAAAGTTGCAAAGGTTAGTGGACGAATTTGGGAGGGTGTGTAAAGGTTGAAAGTGAACATAGATAAGAGTAAGGTGATGAGGATATCAAATGATTTAGATAAAGAAAAATTGGATAATACATTGGAGAGGAGTATGGAAGAAGCGAATGTTTTGAGATATTTTGGAGTTGTCTCAGCAGATGGGTTTATGAAGGATGAGGTTAACCATAGAATTGATGTGGGAAAAAAGGCGAGTGGTGCGTTGAGGTATATGTGGAGACAAAAAACGTTATCAAAGGAAGCAAAGAAGGGAATGTATGAAAGTATAGTGGTACCAACACTCTTATACGAGTGTGAAGCTTGGGTTGTAACTGCTGCAGTGAGGAAATGGTTGGAGGCAGTGGAGATGTCCTGTGTAAGGGCAGTGTGTGGTGTAAATATTATGCAGAGAATTCGGAGTGCAGAAATTAGGAGAAGGTGTAGAGTTAATAAAAGTATTAGTCAGAGGGCTGAAGAGGGGTTGTTGAGGTGGTTTGGTCATTTAGAGAGAATGGATCAAAGTAGAATGACATGGAGAGCATATAAATCTGTAGGGGAAGGAAGGTGGGGTAGGGGGTTATCCTCAAAAAGGTTGGAGGGAGGGGTTTTGTGGGCAAGAGGCTTGGACTTCCAGCAAGCGTGCGTGAGAGTGTTAGATAGGAGTGAATGGAGACGAATGGTTTTTGGGACCTGACAAGTTGTTGGAGTGTGAGCAGGGTTATATTTAGTGAAGGGATTCAAGCAAACCGTTTATTTTCATATAGCTGAACTCGAGTTCTGGAAATGGGAAGTACAATGCCTGCACTTTAACCCTTTCTGGGTCTGTGCCTTAATTCTACAGTTTTGAGTTGTGGGTCCAAACCGTAGAACTACGCCAAAATTCTAGCAGTCTCAAATGTAGTGCAAGAAGGCTGGTAGGCCTATATCTAAGAGAACGGGTCTGCATGGTGTGTGTGCGCCGTAAACAAAAATTCTAGGCGCCCACATGGCATTGTGGGAACGCCGCCTCAGCAAGCTTTGTTCACCATGCCTCACAGCAAGGCAGCTCTCACTTCGGGGTGAATTGGGACTCTCCTCTTCCTAACTGATAGTTCTGACTCTGATGGAAGTGGAAAAGAAAAGGAATTCTATGGTTTCGATCGATCAGTGACCGAAAGCCATGACCAGGATATCGAAAATAGTGCAAAAAATCCTGACGATCCTCAACCTTCTACCTCTGGTGTGAGCACGTCTCAGTCACACTCAGTTGTACCTCGTCGCAAGAGAAAACTAATATTTTCACGTGGCCATGCCTCATACTTGAGTAATGATGATAGTGATGTGGACTGTGATTTTATTGCTCTTGATCATTCGATTAGTAATAGTGATGAATCATATTCATCAGTGAAGCGTCGGTATATATGCCACCGCATGCGCTCGGGCAGTGTTCCCTATACAGTGCCAAGGGGACAGAGTACATCCCATAGCCCTACACCAGGAATAGACAGTGAAAAATGAGGATGATGTGGCTACACTTGGCATGGATAGACCACAGACATCAGTAGATGGTGGTATTGGTAGTGATGGTGGTGGTAGTGCCACGGCCATGCATGACTCACCAGCCCAGGCTGGGACCCACGCCACTGACTCATCAGATCCAGAACAAAGTGGAGCGTCATCCACCACAACTACAACTACAACCACAACCAGCTCATGATGTCCAGTATCCACCAGCAAACCGCATCTGGGATTGGCAGCAAAATCCCAATTTTGTTCCCAATACCCATCAGTTTGACGACTATCAAAGTGGAATCCTACCAGCTTGTTCCCTTGGAAATACTGCAAATGAACTGGAATTCTTTGAACTATTCTTTGACCAGCCCTTGATGGAAATTATTGTCAGGTAAAGTAACAAGCATTTTGAGTACACCATGGCACATACTATCATATCACCACAGTCAAGACTACACTGGTGGAAAGAGACAACTGTAGTTGAAATGTATTTGCTTTTTGCAACAATAATGCTTATGCCTCATGTCTATAAGCATAATATAAAATCATACTTGTCCACAGATCGGCTAATTTGTACCCCGGCCTTCAGTGAAATCATCCCAGTGAACAGGTTTGTCTTACTGTTATGTATGTTGAACTTCTTTGACAAAACCAGGCCTGACAGAAATGATAGGTTATACAAGATTGGAAACGTTTTTATGTATCTGAAACAAAAGTTCAACATGTACTTTTATCCATTCAATAATCTTGTAATTGACGAGTCTTTGAGTTTGTTCAAAGGTAGACTGTTGTTCAAGCAGTATATACCGAGCAAGTGGAAACGCTTTGGTATAAATCTGTTTGTATTCTGTGACTTTGACAGTGGCCTGGTATTGGATATAATTGTATACATGGCAAGTAAAACATTGAAAGATACCAGGTATCTCAGGTGACGTAGTGAGAAACGTGATGACGCCTTATCTTGGTAAGGGGCATAAATTATATAATGATAACTGGTACACAAGCCCTTTACTCAGTGATTTCTTGCGAGTGAACATGACAGATGTGTGTGGCACAGTGCATTCTAATTGTAAACTTATGCCCAGGTTCAATGCAGGCACTCGTCGTGGTGAGGGGCAGGTGTTTACTGCCAATGACATCATGGCATTATGATGGCATGACAAACAAGATGTCACATTGTTGAAAACTATTCACCCTAACGAAATGAAAGACAGTGGCAAAGTTGATAGAGTGACTAATGAATGTATTCTAAAACCAGTAACAGTGATTGATTATACACAAAACGTGCATTTGGTTGACAAATGTGACATGCACATTGGCTTTGTCGATTGTGTTTGTAAAAGTTACAAGTGGTACATGAAACTTTTCTTCCATCTCATGGACATTTCAATGCTTAATGCATATAATATGTATCAAATAAAGACTGGCGACAGACCACCATATGATGAATTTTGTTTGTCTGTCATCAGACGACTAATAATGAAGTACCAGGTAACAACACCTGCTATACAAAACTGTCCTCGAACTCCTCAGGAAATGCCCAAGCATTTGAGGAGGGAAGGTGATCACTTCCTAGTACAGCTTCCTGCAACTAAGAAGAAATGGGCTCAGAAGAGATGTGTTGTCTGTGCACAAACAAAACGACGGGAACAAAGACGCAAAGACATTCGGTTTATGTGCGAGAAATGTGAGGTACCACTGTGCATGATACCTTGTTTCAAGGACTTCAACAGACTGCAGCAGTTCTAGAAACATGTCCGGTGACTGTACATATGTAAATATATAATAGAACATTAGTAATATACAGTGGACCCCTGACCAACGAAGGCATTGTCTTAACGATAAACTCGACTAATGAAGCGTTTGAGCGTAAAAATTTTGGCCCGACCAACGATGAAAAACTCGACCAACATGATTCTTCCCAAACCTGTCCGTCCAGCCTGAGCGCCTCGGCTGCCCTTCTGTCAGCTAGTGTGCCATTGTTTACAAGCCAGGGCAGACGGTTCCACGCATACATTCGATACATTTTGTATTATTCCATTGTTTTTAGTGCTTGTAACTGTTAAATAAGCCACCATGGGCCCAAAGAAAGCTTCTAGTGCCAACCCTGTGGTAAAAAGGGTGAGAAATACTATTGAAATACTATCGTACCACCATCAACTTACTACTCGAAGATGTGGAGAGTGTGTTGTTGGTGTGGCTTAACGAGAAACAATTACCGAGAAACAATTAACCCCAGAGAGTTAGCCACCCAGGATAACCCAAGAAAGTCAGTGCATCATCGAGGACTGTCTAACTTATTTCCATTGGGGTCCTTACTCTTGTCCCCCAGGATGTGACCCACACCAGTTGTCTAACACCCAGGTGAACATGAAAAAATGCCTGGAACTAGTGCTCATATTGGTGAATTTAAGGCCAGCAAAGGTTAGTTTGAGAGATTTAAGAATCACAGTGGTATACACAGTGTGATAAGGCATGGGAAAGCTGAAAAATTCCAACCACAACAAGTGTTCAATTGTGACAAAACAGGCCTGTTCTGGAAGAGCTCAATGGACAGATTTTTGGTGTGACAGAGGTCCAGTGACTCTCAAATTGTTCCCAAATTAATAAACCTCTATCTCCCTCCCCCCCCCCTCCCATCTCATCACTGCATCTTCAATAAAGGTAAGTGTCATTTATTCTTCATTTAGTACAATACAGTATTTATTGTGCATGTATCCTTCTTTTTCTGTGTAGGAAAATGATATTTCACGTGAAATTTTTTTTTTTCACACTTTTGGGTATCTGGAACGGATTAATATCGTTAGTCGAGGGTCCATAGTTAACCATAGAATTGATGAAGGAAAAAAGGCGAGTGGTAGGTTGAGGTATCTGTGGAGACAAAAAACTTTATCCATGGAGGCAAAGAAGGGAATGTATGAAAGTATAGTGGTACCAACACTCTTATTTGGGTGTGAAACTTGGGTTGTAAATGCTGCAGCAAGGAGGCAGCTGGAGGCAGTGAAGATGTCCTGTCTAAGGGTATTGTGTGGTGTAAATATTATGCAGAGAATTTGGAGTGTGGAAATTAGGAGGAGGTGTGGAGTTACTAAAAGTATTACATGTAGTCAGAGGGCTGAAGAGGGGTTGTTGAGGTGGTTTGGTCATTTAGAGAGAATGGATCAAAGTAGAATGACTTGGAGAGCATATAAATCTGTGGGGGAGGGAAAGTGGGGTAGGGGTCATCCTCAAAAAGGTTGGAGGGAGGGGGTAAAGGAGGTTTTGTGGGCGAGGAGCTAGGACTTCTAGCAAGAGTATGTGAGCATGTTAGATAGGAGTAAATGGAGATGAATGGTTTTTGGGACCTGACAAGCTGTTGGAGTGTGAGCAGGGTAACATTTTGTGAAGAGATTCAGGGAAACCAGTTAGCTGGACTTGTGTCCTGTAAATGGGAAGTACAATGCCTGCACTTGAAAGGAGGGGTTTGGGATATTGGCAGTTTGGAGGAACTTCTGAACTGTTTGTTTCTGAGTGCCTCTGCAAAGACAGTGATTATGTATGAGTGAGGTGAAAGTGTTGAATGATGATGAAAGTATTTTGGGGGGGGGGGGATTTTCTTTCTTTTTGGGTCACCCTACCTCAATGGAAGATGACCAACGTGTTAAAAAAAAAACATAATTCTTAATATTCTGTGTATTACCAGACACCACCAGTATATAGACAAGATGGAATATTACATTCATGATTAGAAATAACACCATAAATATTAAAAAAAATAATGGCATATATTTGGGCTAACACATAACACTTACACAAGATGAAGGCAGTGGCACATGCTTATGTTTCCATTCAAACATGACAACTGGTGTGTTAGCTTAATACTGCTGGCTGTACGGGTATGGCAACACCCTGAGGCTTGAAGCCACTTAGTGAAGTTGGGGGTTACTTTCAAATCTCTGGTAGTGTGAATGGCTGGTTTATAAGTACAGGTGTTCAGGATAAGACAATAATTGTAGAAATGAAATAAAGTGAGAGCTAAAATAATAAACAAAAAATAAAAACTTTTTAACTCTTCTTAAACTAAAACAGAACACTAATTTGTAATGTGAATGATTGTGATTGCTATGGTGTCTGCTCAAGGGAGGTTCCTTGATGATGGTAAGAGGTTTCTGATCCAAGGAATTGTACTTGTCCTCCCCCTTCCTTGAATTGAAACTGATTGTCTTCCTTTTCCCAGGCACTGTATAACCCCTGTGGGTTTAGCACTTCCCCTAAATATTATAACAGCATGTTATGCTGTATTATTGAAAATAAAATGCTCCAAACTGTCACTCAAACAGGAAAGCAATTTTGCTTTTAGGACAATCCAGTAGAACTGATATTCTTAGGAAATTTTTACAGCAAAATCAATTAGTAAGTTTTAAATCAGTGAAGCAGTGAACGATCCCCTTAAAATTGCCATTAAATTATTACTAAAATATTGGAATTTTTTAAATTGGTCAGAATTTTTTAATTAAGTTAAAGTATTTTTTCTATTTGATAGTTTTTACACAACAGGTAGGCATTTTCTTTATTCTGCAAATAAAAGTTACAAGTTTTTTTATGGAAATCATATTTACCAACCACTTAGATATAAAGCAGGAATAGTATATGAGAAGAGGAGTACAATATTTCAGTTCATAAATTATTCTTTTATGTTTTTGATATATTGTAAGCCTGTTGTGATTTGTTCCATTACTAGCGCATGTTAAAAAGCACTTCATTAGCTCTGAGCATTGCCTGCATAATGTATCTTAATGGTTGTTGGTGAAGAGAGATGTATAACAGAGCTAAAGTTTTGTATCACACATTTGGACTTCAGTTGGTGTTTCGTTTTAAATAATACCGTGACTTGTAGAGGAGCCTATTTAGTGATTAAAACTTGTATATAAAATAATGCTGCCACAATATCCATTTGATATCGTATACAGTATATAGAGACTGCATTTACATTTTTTTTTATTGGTGAAAACCAAATTGAATAATCATTAACAATAATCTTCATAACCATTAAGCTTCATTGCTTGGATGTTTGTTAAGGCCTCATAGTTTTGTATATGTTGTAGTTGTGCCTTTGTGTTCATCTCTGAACATTTAAATCAGTATACTATATGTTGTGTTCTTCAGATATGCTATTGGTTTGTACATAATTTTAGTTAGGGTTTATTGAATCATCACAGCTTATGTATTGACTTAATAATAAGATTAACATCTTCAACCTTTCAAGGAAATAAAAATGTATTACAGCATATATCATAAATCTTTGGTTTGTTTTTATAAAAGTTATTGAAAGTTTGAATAACTTTTAATTAAGAAAAAAAAAGTTATCCATTACATATTGGTTATGTGATTAGCAGTGTGATACACCTGTGTATTCATGTATGTGCTCTTGTGCACAAAACTTTACTGTATCATTCAGTTTGACCAGGTCACCCCTTATTGTATGGTAATGTATGTATTGTTTCTTTATGCTGCAAGTGCACAAAGAAAGAGATGTCTGATAAGGTGTTTAAGTTTTAGAGCTCAAGTTGCTAATTTTTTTTTTTTTTTTTTTTTTTTTTTTTTTTTTTCAACAAGTCGGCCGTCTCCCACCGAGGCAGGGTGACCCAAAAAAGAAAGAAAATCCCCAAAAAGAAAATACTTTCATCATCATTCAACACTTTCACCACACTCGCACATTATCACTGTTTTTGCAGAGGTGCTCAGAATACAACAGTCTAGAAGCATAAACATATAAAGATACACAACATATCCCTCCAAACTGCCAATATCCCAAACCCCTCCTTTAAAGTGCAGGCATTGTACTTCCCATTTCCAGGACTCAAGTCCGACTATATGAAAATAACCGGTTTCCCTGAATCCCTTCACTAAATATTACCCTGCTCACACTCCAACAGATCGTCAGGTCCCAAGTACCATTCGTCTCCATTCACTCCTATCTAACACGCTCACGCACGCTTGCTGGAAGTCCAAGCCCCTTACCCACAAAACCTCCTTTACCCCCTCTCTCCAACCCTTTCGAGGACGACCCCTACCCCGCCTTCCTTCCCCTATAGATTTATATGCTTTCCATGTCATTCTACTGTGATCCATTCTCTCTAAATGACCAAACCACCTCAACAACCCCTCTTCTGCCCTCTGACTAATACTTTTATTAACTCCACACCTTCTCCTAATTTCCACACTCCGAATTTTCTGCATAATATTTACACCACACATTGCCCTTAAACAGGACATCTCCGCTGCCTCCAACCGTCTCCTCGCTGCTGCATTTACCACCCAAGCTTCACACCCATATAAGAGTGTTGGTACTACTATACTTTCATACATTCCCTTCTTTGCCTCCATAGATAACGTTTTTTGACTCCACATATACCTCAACGCACCACTCACCTTTTTTCCCTCATCAATTTCCCTCATCAATACCTTTGATATATTGTAGATATTATTGGTGTATTTCAAATTTTAGAAGTGTGTGAATTCTTATTCAGTAGCTGTTAAGACTTAGTTTTTATTGTTTTATTATACAGTACACCATACAGATTTACTTCTCTGGTATTTCTAAGATATCTATATAGCTGTAGACTGAGGCTGTTAATACAGTTATAGAATGTTAGTGTAATTATATAATAAGTGATCTTTTCTTCTAATATGATACCAGTCTATTAAAACAGGGGTCTTTGAAAGAGAGAGCAGGGTTATTTTAGGACAAATATATCAGCAGAAGAAACTAAGATGCATTCCCTCATCTTTCCAATTTTGCTGAAAAATTTGTTCATTCATTTTTGATCATGGGTTTAGCATATAAACTGATGATTGTTTTTGGCCTAGACATGAGAGAATGGGTGTGTGCAGTATTAAAAACTTGCCCTTGCAGTGCAAGACGAGAATGGTTAAGCATTGACCTTGTGTTTGAGTTAAAATAGGGACTGGGACATTTTCTAGGGTTGTTTTCATGGTTTTATGGCTGTTTCTTTGTGCTAATTGATAGACCAGAAGACATAATTAAATGGAGATGATTTTGGTTAATTTCAGACTGGAAGTAGCTTAAACCATGGTTATGGTTTATAGGCTGAGAAATGGGATGGGGGGGTAACATTGATTATGTATCTCCAAAGAGAAACCTTAAAGTGGTGGTTTGAATATTTTTTTTCTCTTCTAATTTTTTTTATTTACTTTTGCTCATAACTCGAGAACCCCTCATCCAATCGAATTGAAATTTTGATAACTTGTGTATAGTAGTGAGGATCAAATTCTGGGATCACTTGGCATGTGCAGTGCCCCATTCCCAGCATCCTGGGATGGCTCAGATAACTTCCAAAAGCCTCAGGAGTGTAGCTTCAAATGTTTACAAAAGGTGCCTCCAAATTTGTTGATGGTGGAAAGTGAAATACAGATGGGTAGGTGCAGACTTGCCCATTTTGTGTAAAATTTTGTAAAACTTTTGATTCCAATTTAATCATGTTCAAAATACATACATGCATCTGCCTCTTCTGAATGGCTTCAGCATTTAACCCTTTCACTGTCCAGAGCCCCAAAATTAATACTGTTCCCAGTACCTTCCTTTTTTTTTTTTTTCTTCCCTGTCTTCTAAAATTTTCTGGGCACAATTTAGGCATTGGTGATTGTGCCTGCTTTGAGAGACACATTTTAAGTCGATTCCATTACTCCATTTAACAAAATTTTTATCGATTTTGCTAGTTTGCCTTCAATTCTAACACTTGAGCACAAGAAACTGCCCATTCACCTATTACAGTACCCTGTAAAGTGCACAGAAATCGGTATTATAGCCAATTTTACGCAACACTAAAAATCAATTTAGAAATAGTCCTAAATAAACGATGTAAATATTCCTGGCACTAATACATTTCTTCTCTTCATTAATCATGTCCATAGGCCTCTTCCCTAGTACACTTGCTTTCCATCTTGAATTCATAAACACACAGAAATGAAAGATTTAATCTATTTCCTGGATAATAAAATATAACCAGGAATGATAGGTCATGGTTTATGGCATCCCAGTAATTAAATAAGATCTATTAACCCTTTGACTGTTTCGGTCGTATATATGTCTTACGAGCCACCGTGTTTGACGTATATATATACTCAAAAATTCTAGCGGCTTGAAATCGAGCAGGAGAAAGCTGGTAGGCACACATGTGAGAGAATGGGTCTGTGTGGTCAGTGTGCACCATATAAAAAAATCCTTCAGCACGCAGTGTATAATGAGAAAAAAAAGCTCGACCGTGTTTTTGGATTAAAACTCCGACTTTGTGGTGTATTTTCGTATAGCATTTATGGTTGTATTCTCGTTTTCTTGGTCTCATTTGATAGAATGGAAGACATATTATAGAAATATAGGTGATTCTCATTGGTTTTACTATGAAAAGGACCTTGAAATGGAGCTCAAAGTAGGGGAAATGTTTGATTTTTGCCGATGTTCAAAAGTAAACAAATGATGTCATTGTCCAATAAATGTCCAACTAGCCTTTCTGATATGCAGTCATGAATGGGTTGACATTATTTATACAATTATTACAATATTGCAGTAATCTGCATAACAGTAAATCTTCTATTTTTTGTTTGAATAAAGACTCAAATAGAAAGCAAGAGTAATGTCAGAGGGGCCTGGAGACATGACTGAGGAACAAAGAAAATGTTATTTTAGAGCCAGGAATATCTGCATTGTTCATTCTGGACCCTGTTTTGAAATAGGCATATTTTTTAATTAGCGTGAAATTGGCCAAATTGCAAATTTCTGACCACGTTCTTGGGTAGTTGAAATCGGTAAATGGACAGTTTCTTATACTCAGTTGATAGAACAAATGGAGTTCTTAAGAAATAGCTATGAGTTTGGTCGACTGGAACAATGGAATTAGCCGAAAATAGGGCTCAAAGTGGGCGAAATTGCTGAGGTCACTAACTTTGCAAGAGCATAATTCCATAAGTTTTCTGTCAAATTTTGTTCTTTTGGTGTCATTACCATCAGGAAAAGATTCTCTATTATTTCATAAGATTTTTTTTTTTTTCCAACACCAGGAGACACCTCAGGATTGGGGGTTGCAGCACTCAAGGGGTTAAATACCCATAAAACAGACTGGGGGGTGGTGTTGGGGGCCTTATTTGTCCTCAGGAAAATTGGCAAAAATCGAATATTTCTGCTACTTTGAGCAAAATTTAGTGCTTATTCCAGTCCTAAAATCAAGCTTGCATTCTATCAAATGATACCAAGAACCAGCCAATAAAACCATAAAAGCCATCCAAGAAAACACCTAAAATTTGATGCTTTAAACCATAGTTTTGCATTTCCTATCATGCACTGCATGGGGCAGGATTTTTTTTTCTTCTCCTTTCTGTGCACACTCTCCACACATCCGTTCTCTCATATCTTGGCCAAAATTTACTGCTCACATCATATCTGAGTGAGCTGAGCTCATGATGTAGAGCTATGTGAAAGACCCCTGGCCTCAGTGACGTGGTACTGCACGATGGCCACTGAAAGGGTCGAGCATTGTCCTCATTTTTATGGGCTGTGAGACTCCTAATTCTAATATTACTATCTGTCTAATCTGCAGTTATTGCTAATTTATATTCAGAAGAACTAAACAGCTAACTAGCCTATTTTTCAATTCTCATATGCAGCATTCACAAACAACCCATACACTCGCATGTTATGAGACTGCTGATTTTAACATTACCTGTGTTTGTTTAAACCACACACTGCCAGATGTATATTGCTATTTTTATAATTTGCTTATGATTAACTGTAATTATATATATTTTTTTTATTATTATCACACTGGCTGATTCCCACCAAGGCAGGGTGGCCCGAAAAAGAAAAACTTTCACCATCATTCACTCCATCACTGTCTTGCCAGAAGGGTGCTTTACACTACAGTTTTTAAACTGCAACATTAACACCCCTCCTTCAGAGTGCAGGCACTGTACTTCCCATCTCCAGGACTCAAGTCCGGCCTGCCGGTTTCCCTGAACCCCTTCATAAATGTTACTTTGCTCACACTCCAACAGCACGTCAAGTATTAAAAACCATTTGTCTCCATTCACTCCTATCAAACACGCTCACGCATGCCTGCTGGAAGCCCAATCTCCTCGCACACAAAACCTCCTTTACCCCCTCCCTCCAAATTTTCGTAGGCCGACCCCTACCTCGCCTTCCTTCCACTACAGACTGATACACTCTTGAAGTCACTCTGTTTCGCTCCATTCTCTCTACATGTCCGAACCACCTCAACAACCCTTCCTCAGCCCTCTGGACAACAGTTTTGGTAATCCCGCACCTCCTCCTAACTTCCAAACTACGAATTCTCTGCATTATATTCACACCACACATTGCCCTCGGACATGACATCTCCACTGCCTCCAGCCTTCTCCTCGCTGCAACATTCATCACCCATACACCTGCAACATCTGCCACATTGCCCCCCTATCCACCCTGTCATACGCCTTTTCCAAATCCATGAATGTCACAAAGACCTCTTTAGCCTTATCTAAATACTGTTCACTTATATGTTTCACTGTAAACACCTGGTCCACACATCCCCTACCTTTCCTAAAGCCTCCTTGTTCATCTGCTATCCTATTCTCCATCTTACTCTTAATTCTTTCAATAATAACTCTACTGTACACTTTACCAACAGACTTATCCCCCTATAATTTTTGCACTCTCTTTTGTCCCCTTTGCCTTTATACAAAGGAACTATGCATGCTCTCTGCCAATCCCTAGGTACTTTACCCTCTTCCATACATTTATTAAATAATTGCACCAACCACTCCAAAACTATATCCCCACCTGCTTTTAACATTTCTATCTTTATCCCATCAGTCCCGGCTGCCTTACCCCCTTTCATTTTAGTTACTGCCTCACGAACTTCCCCCACACTCACAACTGGCTCTTCCTCACTCCTACAAGATGTTATTCCTCCTTGCCCTATACACGAAATCACAGCTTCCCTATCTTCATCAACATTTAACAATTCCTCAAAATATTCCCTCCATCTTCCCAATACCTCTAACTCTCCATTTAATAAAAACTCTTCTCTCCTATTTTTAACTGACAAATCCATTTGTTCTCTAGGCTTCCTTAACTTGTTAATCTCACTCCAAAACTTTTTCTTATTTTCAACAAAATTTGTTGATAACATCTCACCCACTCTCTCATTTGCTCTCTTTTTACATTGCTTCACCACTCTCTTAACCTCTCTCTTTTTCTCCATATACTCTTCCCTCCTTGCATCACTTCTACTTTGTAAAAACTTCTCATATGCTAACTTTTTCTCCCTTACTACTCTCTTTACTCTCTTTAGTAGGTAGTAGGTTGGTAGACAGCAACCACCCAGGGAAGTACTACCGTCCTGCCAGATGACTGTGAAACAAAAACCTGTAACTGTTTTGCATGATGGTAGGATTGCTGGTTTCTTTTTCTGTCTCATAAACACGCTAAGATAACAGGGATATCTTGCTACTCCTACTTACACTTTGGTCACACTTCACAGACACGCACATGCATATATATATATACATACATCTAGGTTTTTCTCCTTTTTCTAAATAGCTCTTGTTCTTTTTTATTTCTTCTATTGTCCATGGGGAAGTGGAAAAGAATCTTTCCTCCGTAAGCCATGCGTGTCGTATGAGGCGACTAAAATGCCGGGAGCAATGGGCTAGTAACCCCTTCTCCTGTATACAATTACTAAAAAAGAGAAGAAGAAAAACTTTATAAAACTGGGTTGCTTAAATGTGCGTGGATGTAGTGCGGATGACAAGAAACAGATGATTGCTGATGTTATGAATGAAAAGAAGTTGGATGTCCTGGCCCTAAGCGAAACAAAGCTGAAGGGGGTAGGAGAGTTTCAGTGGGGGGAAATAAATGGGATTAAATCTGGAGTATCTGAGAGAGTTAGAGCAAAGGAAGGGGTAGCAGTAATGTTAAATGATCAGTTATGGAAGGAGAAAAGAGAATATGAATGTGTAAATTCAAGAATTATGTGGATTAAAGTAAAGGTTGGATGCGAGAAGTGGGTCATAATAAGCGTGTATGCACCTGGTGAAGAGAGGAATGCAGAGGAGAGAGAGAGATTTTGGGAGATGTTAAGTGAATGTATAGGAGCCTTTGAACCAAGTGAGAGAGTAATTGTGGTAGGGGACTTGAATGCTAAAGTAGGAGAAACTTTTAGAGAGGGTGTGGTAGGTAAGTTTGGGGTGCCAGGTGTAAATGATAATGGGAGCCCTTTGATTGAACTTTGTATAGAAAGGGGTTTAGTTATAGGTAATACATATTTTAAGAAAAAGAGGATAAATAAGTATACACGATATGATGTAGGGCGAAATGACAGTAGTTTGTTGGATTATGTATTGGTAGATAAAAGACTGTTGAGTAGACTTCAGGATGTACATGTTTATAGAGGGGCCACAGATATATCAGATCACTTTCTAGTTGTAGCTACACTGAGAGTAAAAGGTAGATGGGATACAAGGAGAATAGAAGCATCAGGGAAGAGAGAGGTGAAGGTTTATAAACTAAAAGAGGAGGCAGTTAGGGTAAGATATAAACAGCTATTGGAGGATAGATGGGCTAATGAGAGCATAGGCAATGGGGTCGAAGAGGTATGGGGTAGGTTTAAAAATGTAGTGTTAGAGTGTTCAGCAGAAGTTTGTGGTTACAGGAAAGTGGGTGCAGGAGGGAAGAGGAGCGATTGGTGGAATGATGATGTAAAGAGAGTAGTAAGGGAGAAAAAGTTAGCATATGAGAAGTTTTTACAAAGTAGAAGTGATGCAAGGAGGGAAGAGTATATGGAGAAAAAGAGAGAAGTTAAGAGAGTGGTGAAGCAATGTAAAAAGAGAGCAAATGAGAGAGTGGGTGAGATGTTATCAACAAATTTTGTTGAAAATAAGAAAAAGTTTTGGAGTGAGATTAACAAGTTAAGAAAGCCCAGAGAACAAATGGATTTGTCAGTTAAAAATAGGAGAGGAGAGTTATTAAATGGAGAGTTAGAGGTATTGGGAAGATGGAAGGAATATTTTGAGGAATTGTTAAATGTTGATGAAGATAGGGAAGCTGTGATTTCGTGTATAGGGCAAGGAGGAATAACATCTTGTAGGAGTGAGGAAGAGCCAGTTGTGAGTGTGGGGGAAGTTCGTGAGGCAGTAGGTAAAATGAAAGGGGGTAAGGCAGCCGGGATTGATGGGATAAAGATAGAAATGTTAAAAGCAGGTGGGGATATAGTTTTGGAGTGGTTGGTGCAATTATTTAATAAATGTATGGAAGAGGGTAAGGTACCTAGGGATTGGCAGAGAGCATGCATAGTTCCTTTGTATAAAGGCAAAGGGGATAAAAGAGAGTGCAAAAATTATAGGGGGATAAGTCTGTTGAGTGTACCTGGTACAGTGTATGGTAGAGTTATAATTGAAAGAATTAAGAGTAAGACGGAGAATAGGATAGCAGATGAACAAGGAGGCTTTAGGAAAGGTAGGGGGTGTGTGGACCAGGTGTTTACAGTGAAACATATAAGTGAACAGTATTTAGATAAGGCTAAAGAGGTCTTTGTGGCATTTATGGATTTGGAAAAGGCGTATGACAGGGTGGATAGGGGGGCAATGTGGCAGATGTTGCAAGTGTATGGTGTAGGAGGTAGGTTACTGAAAGCAGTGAAGAGTTTTTACGAGGATAGTGAGGCTCAAGTTAGAGTATGTAGGAAAGAGGGAAATTTTTTCCCAGTAAAAGTAGGCCTTAGACAAGGATGTGTGATGTCACCGTGGTTGTTTAATATATTTATAGATGGGGTTGTAAGAGAAGTAAATGCGAGGGTCTTGGCAAGAGGCGTGGAGTTAAAAGATAAAGAATCACACACAAAGTGGGAGTTGTCACAGCTGCTCTTTGCTGATGACACTGTGCTCTTGGGAGATTCTGAAGAGAAGTTGCAGAGATTGGTGGATGAATTTGGTAGGGTGTGCAAAAGAAGAAAATTAAAGGTGAATACAGGAAAGAGTAAGGTTATGAGGATAACAAAAAGATTAGGTGATGAAAGATTGAATATCAGATTGGAGGGAGAGAGTATGGAGGAGGTGAACGTATTCAGATATTTGGGAGTGGACGTGTCAGCGGATGGGTCTATGAAAGATGAGGTGAATCATAGAATTGATGAGGGAAAAAGAGTGAGTGGTGCACTTAGGAGTCTGTGGAGACAAAGAACTTTGTCCTTGGAGGCAAAGAGGGGAATGTATGAGAGTATAGTTTTACCAACGCTCTTATATGGGTGTGAAGCGTGGGTGATGAATGTTGCAGCGAGGAGAAGGCTGGAGGCAGTGGAGATGTCATGTCTGAGGGCAATGTGTGGTGTGAATATAATGCAGAGAATTCGTAGTTTGGAAGTTAGGAGGAGGTGCGGGATTACCAAAACTGTTGTCCAGAGGGCTGAGGAAGGGTTGTTGAGGTGGTTCGGACATGTAGAGAGAATGGAGCGAAACAGAATGACTTCAAGAGTGTATCAGTCTGTAGTGGAAGGAAGGCGGGGTAGGGGTCGGCCTAGGAAGGGTTGGAGGGAGGGGGTAAAGGAGGTTTTGTGTGCGAGGGGCTTGGACTTCCAGCAGGCATGCGTGAGCGTGTTTGATAGGAGTGAATGGAGACAAATGGTTTTTAATACTTGACGTGCTGTTGGAGTGTGAGCAAAGTAACATTTATGAAGGGATTCAGGGAAACCGGCAGGCCGGACTTGAGTCCTGGAGATGGGAAGTACAGTGCCTGCACTCTGAAGGAGGGGTGTTAATGTTGCAGTTTAAAAACTGTAGTGTAAAGCACCCTTCTGGCAAGACAGTGATGGAGTGAATGATGGTGAAAGTTTTTCTTTTTCGGGCCACCCTGCCTTGGTGGGAATCGGCCGGTGTGATAATAAAAAAAAAAAAAAAAAAAAAATACTCTCTTTACATCATCATTCCACCAATCGCTCCTCTTCCCTCCCGCACCCACTTTCCTGTAACCACAAACTTCTGCTGAACACTCTAACACTACATTTTTAAACCTACCCCATACCTCTTCGACCCCATTGCCTATGCTCTCATTAGCCCATCTATCCTCCAATAGCTGTTTATATCTTACCCTTACTGCCTCCTCTTTTAGTTTATAAACCTTCACCTCTCTCTTCCCTGATGCTTCTATTCTCCTTGTATCCCATCTACCTTTTACTCTCAGTGTAGCTACAACTAGAAAGTGATCTGATATATCTGTGGCCCCTCTATAAACATGTGCATCCTGAAGTCTACTCAACAGTCTTATCTACCAATACATAATCCAACAAACTACTGTCATTTCGCCCTACATCATATCTTGTATACTTATTTATCCTCTTTTTCTTAAAATATGTATTACCTATAACTAAACCCCTTTCTATACAAAGTTCAATCGAAGGGCTCCCATTATCATTTACACCTGGCACCCCAAACTTACCTACCACACCCTCTCTAAAAGTTTCTCCTACTTTAGCATTCAGGTCCCCTACCACAATTACTCTCTCACTTGGTTCAAAGGTTCCTATACATTCACTTAACATCTCCCAAAATCTCTCTCTCTCCTCTACATTCCTCTCTTCTCCAGGTGCATACACGCTTATTATGACCCACTTTTCGCATCCAACCTTTACTTTAATCCACATAATCCTTGAATTTACACATTCATATTCTCTTTTCTCCTTCCGTAACTGATCCTTCAATATTACTGCTACCCCTTCCTTTGCTCTAACTCTCTCAGATACTCCAGATTTAATCCCATTTATTTCCCCCTACCGAAACTCCCCTACACCCTTCAGCTTTGTTTCGCTTAGGGCCAGGACATCCAACTTCTTTTCATTCATAACATCAGCAATCATCTGTTTCTTGTCATCCGCACTACATCCACACACATTCAAGCATCCCAGTTTTATAAAGTAAATTATATGTTTATGTAATATACCCTAACCTGATCTGAAGTAAAAGTAGATAAAGAGAAAGTTGAGAAATTGACCATAAGGATCATGTAAGAAAATAAACTGTAGAGTAAGAAATGTTTGTCCTACAAAATACCTATTGAATTTTACAATTTTTTTAGAAAATAAACTGGTGCCTTATTAGAAGAATTTCCTCTTTCAATCGCAAAAATCACAACCCATACAAAATTTTCTTTAAAACTTTTCTTTTGTTGCAGAATCTTAGTTAATCCTTTGTGGGTGGTATGATGGGTAACTTTGTCCCCCAGTACATACATATTAGCAAACATTCCATGTATGTATAGGAACTGGTATATTTTTTATTTAACACATTGTCCATTTTCAACCTGGGCAGGCTGATGTAATCTGCATGTGTTTTATTATACTGTATACACCAGGTACCCTTATTATCAAGAAAGTTACAATGGAGCTGAGTTATGGATATTTGAGAGTAATGAGGCCTGGTATTTTCCCCAAAATAGTCATGATGACCATTAGTAACCTATGAGGCTAATATTTGAGAAATTTTGTTACTGGTAAAAAAAAAAAAAAAAATCCCCTGTAAAATGAAAAATCAGTGAAGTGAGAATTTTAATTAAGGGATTAGGCCTGGAGTAGTTCATTTAAAGCCTAGAGACTAATAGATATTAGATAAAGTAAATAGTAAATACAATATGTACATCATAGTTTTGAAGAATTCAGGAAAGGAACATTGTTCAAGGTATACTGGGTTGCTTGTGGATGTTAATAATGACCGAGTTATAATGTATGTGCTTTAAATAATAGTTGTTGCTTGAGACTTATAGTATTAATAGTTTGTTCTAAAATAAAAAAAAATCTATCAGGCTTCATTTGGTATATGTTTTCATTTGGAATTTTTCCTTGCAGTTCTGTAGGAGCTTCCTTGGAGTTGTCCAACAGATCCACCATTAAATTATGTCTTGCAGATTTCTGCACATAGTTTAGCATTAATTATCTGAACATGCCTTTGAAATGACTGTCATGAGTCATTGTTACAAATTCGTGGGCTTTGTATTTGAGTATTTTGGTTATCAAGGTTTTATTGAAGGCAACCAGTAAATAGATTTGATCATCAAATGTTTATTTTCTCAGTGGCTTTCAAATACCAGATTTTTTTTTTATTTTTGGTCATTGTTTCCTATAGATGTCAGTATTAACCATATTAGAGATGCAGTTTCTGAAACATAATGTAGTCGTGAAGACTAAATTTTGCATTGCATATTCACAGTTTTGACGAGGAAATTACCCGTCTCTCCAACGCGCGAATTTGTAGGGATGATTAGTCCTAATCTTTTTGCAGAGCAATTTGCGTAACATTAGAGTGAGTATTGATCAGTGCAGTTGTTAGCTTATTCTGTGTTTATTCATATATTAATTTTTAATTTGTAGCACAGTACAGTGGACCCTCGATAATCGTAAGGCTCGAAAGTCGTAATTTTCGAAAATCGTAACGTTATTTTCGTCAAAACATTGACTTGTGAATTGTCGTTTCACTCACAAATACTCGTTCGTCTGGGATATGTACACACAGCCCCAAGCCGCCTCACACTTCATTCCCAGCCAGTCTGCCATTGTTTATCAATGAGTGAGGATGATCCCACTAGTTCATACAATACATTTCATAATATTCCATTCGTTTTAGTGCTTGCAACTGCTAAATAAGTCACCATGTCTCCAAAGAAAGCTTCTAGTGCCAGCCCTTTGGCAAAGAATGTGAGAAACAGGTATAATTTAAGAAAAAGTTTGTAGAAAAATACGAAGGCGGTGGTGGTAGATTGGTAGCAGTTGTGATAGTGGTAGAGGGTGCTAGCAGTTGTGATAGTGGTAGAGGGTGCTAGCAGTTGTGATAGTGGTAGAGGGTGGTAGTGATAGTGGTTGTGATAGTGGTAGACAGTGGTAGTGATGGTGGTAGCAGTTGTGATAGTGGTAGAGGGTGGTAGCAGTTGTGATAGTGGTAGAAGGTGGTTGTGATAGTGGTAAACGGTGGTAGTGATTGTGGTGGAAGGTGGTAGTGATGGTGGTAGAGGGTGGTAGTGGTTGTGATAGGGGTAAATGGTGGTAGTGATTGTGGTGGAAGGTGGTAGTGATGGTGGTAGTAGTTGTGATAGTGATAGAAAGTGGTAGTGATGGTAGTAGAGGGTGGTAATGTGGTGGTGGTGGTAATAAGTCATTATGTATGTCACAAGAGGTGTTCTGTTGTTGCTGTTGGGTGTTAAGGGCCACTGAGAGCATAAGCCGTCCATAATGGTGGTGAAGTAGCAGCTGAGGCGGCGGTGTTTTCTGTAGCCCTATATAACTCCAACAACATTGGAGGAGTTAGTAGAATCGTTGAATCACTGAAGAAGGCACCTTCTACCACCATCACTACCGCCCTCTACCACTATCACTACTGCCCTCTACCACTATCACAACCACTACCACCTTCTACCACCATCGCTACCACCCTTTACCACTATCACAACCACTACCACCTTCTACCACCATCACTACCACCCTCTACCACTATCACAACTGCTACCACCCTCTACCACTATCACAACTTCTACCACTCTACCACCACCACTTTCGTATTTTTCTACAAACTTTTTCTTAAATTATATGTGTTTCTCATATTCTTTACCAATGGGCTGGCACTAGAATCTTTCTTTGGAGCCATGGTGACTTATTTAGCAGTTGCAAGCACTAAAACGAATGGAATATCATGAAATGTATCATATGAACTTGTGGGATCTTCCTCACTCACTGATAAATAATGACACACTGGCTGGCAATGGAGTGTGAGGCGGCTCGGGGCTGTGTGTATGCATCCCAGATGAACAACTATTTGCGAGTCAAACGACAATTCACGAGTCAGTGTTTTGATGAAAAAAACGTTAAGATTTTTTTAAATTACGACTTTCAAGCCTTACGAAAAACGAGGGTCCACTGTACACATTTACAGATGACTCGTTCATACGACGGGCTCTGTGACTAGTATGCATACCTAAATAATGTATATTAGAGTTGATTTCCCCTATTCTTTTTAATACAATATATAATACACTATATAAACATTTAAAATATACTAAAAATGTTATAAATGGTGTAAAGGTGATATTAGAACAATACCAAAGATAGTTGACACAAACTCACTACCACTATAGTATGCTCCTCACTTAGTGACGAATTTGTTTACGAATGTGGTTTTAGGAACGGAACTCCATCGTTAAGTGAGGAGAGGCTGTTTGTAGTACAGCGTGTAATATATGTACTGTACAATATGTCTGAGAAATGTGATTTACACTTGAACTAATCTCTCTCTTTACCTGTTCATTTTTTATTGCTAGGGATACTTAGATGCTCTGGGTATGGCCCGTACTGCTGAAGTGAAGAGAGATGCACGTATAGGTGAAGCAGAAGCAACAAGGGACTCACAGATCAAAGAAGCAATTGCTGAGGAAGAACGTATGGCAGCTAAATACATAAACGATACTGAAATTGCCAAGGCTCAACGAGACTTTGAATTGAAGAAAGCCACATATGATATGGAAGTTCAGGCAAAGGCAAGTTGTCTTTATAAGTATGCTTTGTTCGCTGTTACTTGTCTTAGAACAACAGTACTACCAATTACAATATCAAATGGCATTAATTTAAATGTGTCATGGGATTAAATCACCTATGTTAAAGCAGGAGGGGATTTAGTCCTGGAAAAATTGGTTTGTCTATTTTTTTTTTTTTTTTATTAACACATCGGCCGATTCCCACCAAGGCAGGGTGGCCCGAAAAAGAAAAACTTTCATCATCATTCACTCCATCGCTGTCTTGCCAGAGGGGTGCTTTACACTACAGTTATAAAACTGCAACATTAACACCCCTTCTTCAGAGTGCAGACACTCTACTTCCCATCTCCAGGACTGAAGTCCAGTCTGCTGGTTTCCCTGAATCCCTTCATAAATGTTACTTTGCTCATACTCCAACAGCATGTCAAGTATTAAAAACCATATTTCTCCATTCACTCCTATCAAATACGCTCACGCATGCTTGCTGGAAGTCCAAGCCTCTACCAAATTCATCCACCAGCCTCTGCAACATCTCTTCAGAATCTCCCAAAAACAGTGTCTTCAGCAAAGAGCAACTGTGACAATTCCCACTTTGTGTTAGGTTCTTTATCTTTTAACTCCACACCTCTTGCTAACACTCCTCGCATCACACATCCCTGTCTAAGGCCTACTTTTACTGGGAAATAATCTTTCTCTCTCCTGCATACTCTAACCTGAGCCTCATTATCCACGTAAAGACTCTTCGCTGCTTTTAATAATCTACCTCCTATTCCATACATTAGCAGCATCTGCCACATTGCTCCCCTATCCACCTTATACGCCTTTTCCAAATCCATAAATGCCACAAAAACCTCTTTACCCTTACCTAAATACTGTTCACCTATATGTTTCACTGCAAACACTTGGTCTATACACCCCTACCCTTCCTAAAGTTTCCTTGTTCATCTGCTGTCCTGCTCTCTCTCCTACTATTAAGTCTTTCAATAATAACTCTATCATGCACTTTACCAGGTACAGTGGAACCCCGGATTTTGTACTTATTCCATTCCAGGTCATTCTAAATCCAAATTGTGCTAAAACCAAAGTAATATTTCCCATAAGAAATAATGTAAATACAATTAATCCATTTCAGACACACAAAAATATTAACAAAAAATACATTGTTTAAAGAACAACTATTGTTTTACATACAGAAAACAAAGGGAAATAAATATAAAGCACTAATGAAATGGATAAATGAACATTTAAATCACTATTACATACCTTTATTGAAGACTCTTGTTGGGAGGAGAGTTTGTTTGGAGACAGGACAAAATACTTAATTATGATGCACTAATATCAACTCTAAGGCTTATTTATCTATCACAATTCATCTAATATGACATAAACAATATTAATAAAATAGAAACATGATATATACTTCAGAATGAATAAAATATGTCATTACGTATGTAAGGAGTGGTGGTGGTGTTGGGTTTATCAGGGCCACTGACAGCATAAGCCATACATATAGTGGTGGTGGCGGCAGTAGAGGCCACCACCACTATTATCATTGAAACAATGTACGTAATTTATAAATAAGAAAGATTTACACTTTAACCCTTTCAGGGTCGGTGTTGAACTAGTATGACTTGCACGCCAGGGTTGGTGCCGTACTAGTACAGGTAAATTCTACCGCCTTCAAATCTAGCGAGAGAAAGCTGGTAGGCCTACATATGAAATAATGGGTCTATGTGGTCAGTGTGCATGGTATAAAAAAAAATCCTGCAGCACACAGTGCAAAATGAGAAAAAAAACTCCGACCGTGGTTTTTGGTTTAAAACAGCAACTTTGCAGTGTATTTTCGTATGGTATTTATAGTTGTATTCTTGTTTTCCTGGTCTCATTTTATAGAATGAAAGATGTATTACAGAAATTGAGATGATTTTTATTGGTTTCACAATGAAAAGTACCTTGAAATTGAGCTTAGAGTAGCAGAAATGTTTGATTTTTGCCATTGTTCAAAAGTGAATAAATTGTGTCACGAGTCCAATACACGTCAACTGTTGAATCTGATATTCTTTCACAAGTGCGCTGATATTATGTATACCATTTCTACACTAATGCAGTAGTCTGCATAACAGTAAATCTTCTATTTTTTATGAGAATAAAAATTCAAAGTGGATAGCAAAAGAAATATAACAGGGGCCTGGGGACATGACTAATGAACAGAGGAAATGTTATTTTAGTGCCAAGAATGTCTGTCTTGTTTATTCTGGACCCTATTTGGAAATTGGCATCTTACGAAATTTGTGTGAAATTGGCAAAATTGTCAATTTCTGACTTTATTGGATAGTTGATATCGGTAAATGGGTGGTTTCCTGTACTCATTCGATAGAACAAATGGAGTTCTGGCAAAATAGTTATGATTTTTGTTGACTGGTACATTGGAATTGGCTGAAAATAGGGCTCAAAGTGGGTGAAATCGCCGATGTGTAAACATTGTCGAGACCGCTAACTTCGCAAGAGCATAATTCCGTAAGTTTTCCATCAAATTTCATACTTTTGGTGTCATTATGACCGGGAAAAGATTTTCTATCATTCCATAATTTTTTTTTTTTTTTTTTTTTTTTTTTTTTTTTTTTTTTTTTTTTTTTTTTTTTTTTTTTTTTTTTTTTTTTTTTTTTTTTTTTCTCAAAAGATTTTTGACCCTGAGAACAAGTTTAGGAGAGGGCCTGTCGACCCTCAAAGGGTTAATTTATAAATAAGAAATATTTACACTTTATAAATAAGAAATATTTACACTTACCTTGGAGGAAATGCTGGCATTGGTTTAGGGTGGTGGAAGATATGCAGGGTGGCAAATTTGTTGTCAGTGGCCCTGTATACCTCCAACAACATTAGAGGAGTTTTGTGTCATCCTTTTTGTCTATTGCTTAACTTACTTGCTACACTGTTAACCCTTTGGGGGTCACCAGGCCCTCTCAGAGACTTGTTCTCAGGGTCACCAAAATTTAAAAAAAAAAAAAAAATTTCTTATGAAAAGATAGAGAACCTTTTCCCGATCATAATGACACCAAAAGTATGAAATTTGATGGAAAACTTACGGAATTATGCTCTTGCGAAGTTAGTGGTCTCGACGATGTTTATGCATTGGCGATTTTGCCCACTTTGAGCCCTATTTTCGGCCAATTCCAGTGTACTAGTCGACAAAAATCATAACTATTTCGCTAGAACTCCATTTTTTCTATCGAATGAGTACAAGAAACCACCCATTTACCAATTGCAATTATCCAATAAAGTGGTCAGAATTTAGCAATTTTGCCAATTTCACACAAATTTCAAAAGATGCCAATTTCCGAATAGGGTCCAGAATAAACAAGAAAGACATTCCTGGCACTAAAATAACAAGTTCTCTGTTTGTTAGTCACATCCCCTGGCCCCTCTTATATTTCTTTGGCTTTCCACTTTGAATTTTTTTCTTACAAACAAATATAAGATTTACTGTTAAGCAGACTGCTGCATTAGTGTAGAAATGGTATAAATAATATCAGCGCACTTGTGAAAGAATATTAGACTCACCAGTTGACGTATATTGGACGCTTGGCATGATTTGTTTACTTTCGAACTTTGGTAAAAATCAAACATTTCTGCTACTTTGAGCTCAATTTCAAGGTACTTTTCATTGTAAAGCCAGTCAAAATCATCTCAATTTCTGTAATATGTCTTCCATTCTATAAAATGACACCAAGAAAACTAGAATACAGCAATAAATACCACACGAAAATACAGTGCAAAGTTGCTGTTTTATTCGAAAAACACGGTCAAAGTTTTTTTTTCTCATTACGCACTGTGTGCTGCAGGATTTTTTTTATACTGCGCACACTGACCACATAGACTCATTCTTTCACATGTAGGCCTACCAGCTTTCTCTCACTAGATTTGAGGGCGCTAGAATTTAGGCACACTAGTACGTCAAAAACCCTGGGGCATAAGCCGTACTAGTACGGCTGAAACCCCCAAAGGGTTAATGCTACACTTTATCGCTGCTGGCACTATAGCCTTTATCGACTACTGCTGCTTTAATAATGTACATATTGTAGAATCACTGAAGAAGGCACATTCTGCCCTCTCTCTCAGCCCTTTACCAAAGGGCTGGCACTAGTAACTTTGTTTGGGCCCATGGTGGCTTATTTCGCAGTCACAATCAATAAACAAGCACAAAAATTGCAAAATGTTTCGGATGAATGCTCACTCAACCAGTTACAGAGCCAGACTGAAGCGGTGTTCCGGCGGGTGGATGTGTCTGATACATGCGATTCCCGGGACAAGGTCCGAAATGTGAAGCAAAATTTCACACAAAAAAGTGTCTGAAATCCGAGAAGTCTGTTATCCAGTGCGTGTGAAATCCAGGGCTCCACTGTATACTCAACAGACTTATTCCCCTATAATTTTTACACTGTTGTAACCATATCCTCCCTAATTTTATCCCTTTCCAGAGAATCTTTTTAGGAAAGATGTCTGATACATGGGATTATCTTTGCTATCTTTCTCTGTATGTTTTCTGGCGCATTTATGTCCATTCTGTAATGCAGTGACCAGAACTGCACAACATAATCTAAATGAGGCTTTGTATACAAAGTGTATAAGGATTTTTTCAAATGCCAGAAATATCTATGTATACTTTTTAATTTTTTTTATTTTTTTTTTTTTTTTTTTTTTTTTTTTTTTTTTTTTTTTTTTTTTTTTTTTTTTTAGAAAGCTGAAGCAGAACTTGCTTATGAACTTCAAGCTGCTAAGACCCGTCAGAAGATTAAGGAAGAGCAAATGCAAATTAAGGTAAAGGGAATCAGAAACTTTTGTGTGTACAAAGTCTCTTTAGTAATTATTTTAAAAATCTTGTTAAATGAGTAGTTAACAAATGTATAAATTAGCCTTTTCTTTTAATTAATGCTGTACAGAATATTTTAATATTTAACCCAATATTTTATTTAATGGTTCTTTGGTAACTTAAGTAAAGTATTGTTACATAAAAAGTTATTTTTATTGTATTATAGATTACAATAAAAATAACTTGTGTACAGAAGACAACTACATTTCGTGCAAGATATTATATATTTTTTTTTATTATCACACTGGCCGATTCCCACCAAGGCAGGGTGGCCCGAAAAAGAAAAACTTTCTCCATCATTCACTCCATCACTGTCTTGCCAGAAGGGTGCTTTACACTACAGTTTTTAAACTGCAACATTAACACCCCTCCTTCAGAGTGCAGGCACTGTACTTCCCATCTCCAGGACTCAAAGTCCGGCCTGCCGGTGCAAGATATGTTTGAGAAAAATGGAGCTGTGAAAATGCAAGAGAGGGAGTGAATACCTTAAGGAAAAAATATGTTACGTTCCATCAAACAACTTTTCTTGTGAATGCACAACTTGCATAAAATAATAAATTAGGTATTGTACATTGATTATAAAAGGCAAGCAAATGTTTTGGGTACATTAAAGCATGTTATTATAATACTATATAATACAAGATTTAGCTTAGCCTAATATAAAAAAAGTCAAGCAATGGGAAGACACTTTCCTTAAATCTTGGTTGTAGTTGCTTAGGTGGCTTAACTTCAGTGGAGTGGAGAGGCATGGCGTGGCCCTACTGGGCCTTGGCGGATGAGGCAAATGAAGTAGAGAGCTGGGGTTTGCTAGCTGAAGTGGATGGCTGGAGGTTTGTGGGCCAAGTTCGAAACCACAAAGCTGTTACTTAAGGGAGGTGTGAAGTATTGCGTCATGCATCTCTGTTTTACCCGCCAGTACTTTATACAGCTGACAGTAGGACATCATTTCTTGGTTCAACATCCATTTCAGAGTTGCACCTCTAGATGTGTCAGGATCCTCTTCAGCAAAAAAGTTTGCAAGTTTAGCAGCAACATGGAACTGCTCACATAATTGTTTGAAGTGTTAACTGTTTCTCTGCAGGCTCTTTTTCCTCATCCTCTTCAACTCTCCGAGCCCCTTCTGTCTGAGCATTCAGCTCTGCCAACATGTGCTCCAAATTTTTCTTCCTCATCATCTTCCAATAGTTTGTTGATGTCTTCTGGCTGTATGTCTTCAAAGCAAACTTCTTGCCAGCTGAACAATTTCCTTGACTTGACTCTCAACTGAGTGAAATCCTGTGAAATTATTCATCACATTAGGCCATAAATTTCTCAAGCCTGCATTTATTGTTGATTTCAGCACATTATCCTATGCACCTTTGATGTGGGGTAAGGCATCTGCAGTGTTGAATTTGTGCCAGAACTCTGGCACTCTTAATCTCTGAATCATAGTCCATTGCTGCAAGCAGTTTCTGCACCACTACATGTGTAGATACATTTTAATGGCTTTATTACACCTTGGTCCAGTGGTTGTTTCAGGGATGTCATATTTAGTGGTTAAAAAACTCTAAACCTTTGGATTCAGATCGTGCAACTGGTCAGGATGAGCACAGGAATTATCAAGAATCAGGAGAATCATGAATGTGAGTTTCTTGTGGTGCCTATAGAACACGACTTAAGGAATAAAATGATGCCTGAATCAGTCAACAAATAAATCCTCTGTTATCCATGTTGATTGGTTTGGCCACCAGATAACAGGCAAATTGATTTATCTTTCTGTTTTAATGCACAGGAATTCTTTGAGTGATAAACAAGCATGGGTCTTCATTTAAAGTCACCTGTTATATTAGCACACAGGTGACTTTAAACGTCCCTGAAAGTCATTTTGTACTTGCATGCTAATGTAAGCTCTAGAAGGCATCTTTTACACCAGTCCTGACTCATCAACATTAAACACTTGCTCAGATGCATAGTTATCCTCATAATAGTTTTGGCAGTATACTCTATATATTCTTTCAGTAAAACTTAATTTTTTATTTGAGAAAATATAATGCAAAATTTGATGATTTTTTTGTCTGACAAGTTGCAAAAATGTAGGCTGAATTTCTGAACTCATTGTGCATCTCAGCTTCACCTCTAAATTGACACTAGCAGTTTAAAATCTGTATTTTGAATTAATGAATCCCATTGTTGTTTGCATTTTCCATGTGCTTGACTAAAATTCATCAAAAGAATGGCCACATGGGCTTTAGAATTTGGCAACGTAAATTAATTACCACCTGTTCACTTACCAGTGAGCACTTCTACAAAAAAATTGGGGTCTAAGTTTTATCTTACAAGCCTTAAGCAATATAATTAAATCTGTAGCATTAATTACAGCGTTTTATGAATCTTAATACTGTACAGTGGTACCCCGAGTTTCGAACGTTCTTCTTTCCAGAAGGCTGTTCGAGTGCTGTTACCAAATGAATTTGTTCCCATAAGGAATAATATAAATTAGATTAGTCCGTTTCAGACCCCCAAAAATACACTTACAAAAGCACTTACAATAACACACTTACATAATTGGTTGAGTTGGGAGCAGTTCGAAACTCGGGATACCACTGTATATTGTGAGGCCAAAATCTGAATCCTGCTATAAAAGTAGTAGTGCAGTATACCAATAGGAAGCAATATTAAAAATGTGTAATAGATAGCAGAGAAACAGGGCATGTAGTAATATGGTGAATCTGCCTTACAGGTGATAGAGAGAGCTCAAGAGATTCTCATCCAGGAACAGGAAATTCAGCGTCGTGAGAAAGAGCTGCAGGCTACTATAAAGCAGCCAGCAGACTCTGAGAAGTTCAAGTAAATATTACTATAACACCTTATTAATATATTTTTGGAAATGACAGGCATCTCCAGATGATTACACTGGGGGTTAACTTTATTATAATACATATGCATCATAATTTTAAAAATATAATAAGAGCAATCAAGATTTTAAGTACAAGACTGCATTAATCAATGTTTCAGACTATTTTTATTTTTCAATATGAATAAGTAGCACCATATTTGCAGAAGTCAGGTAATTATATTGAAAATAATTCTGTATCCAATTTAATATGTTGCAGCTAAAATGAGAAATCTGGATATTGTTTATGCAGTGGTGAGCATTTTATTTAATCTTTTCAAAGTTCAAATTGAGAAAAAGTTTTATTTATTCAAAAGATCACACCATATGAAAAATTGAAGGTTTTTGAAGTTTAAAAATTATTGGCAAAAATCACAAACAGTTTTCCCTGTACATCAGGCTGGAGAAGCTGGCTGAAGCTGCTCGCAACAAGACCATGCTGGAAGCTGAAGCTGAAGCTGAAGCAATTCGAGTCAAGGGTGAAGCTGAAGCTTATGCTGTGGAAGCCAAGGCCAGGGCTGAAGCTCTCATCATGCAACAAAAGGCTGAAGCACAGAAGGAGTACAAAGAGGCTGCCATGTTAGAAATGTTTTTAGAGACTTTGCCAAAGGTTTGTCTTATTTTTCATTTTTTAAGAAATTATAATTTCTTCTGCATCCTCTTGGTATACGTACATTACATGTAAGTTTTATGGCTAATGTGTGAATGACTGTATTAACAAGTTTATTTCCTTAATATTCCTGTTTTTAAGTTCCTCCTTTTTTAATAATTTTTTCGTACATTCATTAGAATGCTGGAAATATTATACTTCCATACGGCTTCAGTGTTTTTGATGTGTTAATACGCCAAAATTCTAGCGGCTTCAAATCAAACGGGAGAAAGCTGGTAGGCCCATGTTTGAGAGAATGGGTCTGTGTGGTCAGTGTGTGCAGCATAAAAAAAATCCTGCAGCATGCAGTGCATATTGAGAAAAAACACTGTGTTTTTGGATTAAAACATTGACTTTGAGGCGTATTTTCGTATAGTATTTATGATTGTATTCTCGTTTTCTTGGTCTCATTTGATAGAATGGAAGATATACTACAGAAATAGAGATAATTTTGATCGGTTTCACAATGAAGAGGACCTTGAAATTGAGCTCAGATGTAGCGGAAATTTTCGATTTTTGCTGATGTTCGAGAGTAAACAAATGACGTCACCGTCCAATATGTGTCCAACTGGCCGGTCTAATACGTAGTCACGAATAGGTTGACATTATTTATACAGTAATTACAAAAAAGCAGTAGTCTGCATAACAGCAAATCTTCTATTTTTTGTGTGAATAAAAATTCAAAATAGAAAACATGAGTAATATAAGAGGGGCCTGGAGACGTGACTAATGATCAGAGAAAATGTTATTTTAGTGCCAGGAATGTCTGCATTGTTTATTCTGAACCCAGTTTTGAAATTGGCATCTTTTTTAATTTGTATGAAATTAGCCAAATTGCCAATTTCTGACCACTTTATTGGGTAGTTGAAATCGGTAAATGGGTGGTTTCTTGTACTTAATTGATAGAACAAATGGAGTTCTAAAGAAATAGCTATGAGTTTGGTTGACTGGAGCAATGGAATTGGCTAAAAATAGGGCTCAAAGTGGGCGAAATCGCCGATGTGTATATATTGCCGAGATCGCTAACTTCACGAGAGCCTAATTCTGTAAGTTTTCCATTAAATTTCATACTTTTGGTGTCATTACCATTGGGAAAAGATTCTCTATCATTTCATGAGAAAAAATAATTTTTTTTTTTTAATATTTTATGACAGACACTTCAGGATTTGGGGTCTCGACAGTCAAAAGGTTAATAGGCAGGTTGTCACAGAAAATATGAAAGGAATAATCCAGCACATCCTCTGGTTCTTGGAAATATGTGTAGTAAGTTACCTTAGATTTAACTTATTCATTTCTTCTCAATTGTAGTGCAATGTGCACTCCATCAATCAATTCTTATATTTGATTGCTTTGGCTTGAGGGGATTCTTCTTTAAAGTTTCTTACTATAAGTTCCTCACTTTAATAGCAGTGCAATATTTGGATAATGCCTCTCTGTAACAGTTTCAAGAATTCTCGCTTCAGAGTATCCTTCGGAATCAATACTTGAAGGATGCTTCTAGGGGGTTTACCACCTGTGGCCTGTCCCAAACCAGGGTCATCGGTGGATCAAGGTATGATCAACCAAGTTGTGTAAGTGCTGGTTGCACTAAGTGCAATGTATGAACCATAGCCTGGCTAGTTAGGAACTGATTTGAGAAAACTTGTCCAGTAGTTCCCTCTTGAAGACAGCCACAGGTAAATTGGTAATTTCCCTTATGCACAAAGAGAGGGCATTGAAGAGTCAAGGATCTCTGACAATCAGTGAATCCTCCCTGTGTACTTTTTGTGCCCTTGGTTTTTTGTTGGAGGTTCTTTGCACTGTCTGCCAAGTCTCTTGCTTACACATGGAGTGATTCTGGTGTGGGACCAGTCTTTATAGGATTTTCCAAGCATGAATTATGATGCACCTTTCTTGTCTACATTCCCAGTATTTTAGATGTCTGATTCAATGTATACGGGCAGTGAAAGTTCTCTGTTTGTTCTCTAGCTCAGTAATCTTGCCTGTTTTAGGGTAGCTGTTAGTATACAGCAGTATTTCAGCCTAGGGAGAATAAGTGACTTAAAGTAGCATTATTGTCTCAGCATCGTTTGTCTTGAAATTTCTAGTTATTTAATCTTTCATTTTCCTTGCTTCAGCAATAGCAACATTGTTGTGATCTTTGAATGTAAAGAGATCTGATATCATTACTCCCAAGTCTCGCACATAAAACTTATGCTCTGTTGTCCTGGATTCTGTTTCAATCTTTATTTTCTCCATTCTTCCATATCGGAGCAACTAAAACTTGAACTTTTCCTAGAATTGCTCCTCTGTTGAAATATGGTGGGTTAAGGGGCATTGTTTGAGCCTAGAATTCCTTGCTTGATTGTGTAGCAGTTAACTTAATCTGTTTTAGGATGTCATTTCAAAATGTACTTGTAATTGTATCTCAGATTTCTTATTTTTCTAATTGTTGTGTATTGGCAGGTTGCTGCTGAAGTTGCTGCACCACTTTCGCAAGCCAAGAAACTGACTATGGTGAGCACTGGAACTTCTGAGATTGGTGCGGCCAAGCTGACGGGGGAAGTCATGGAGATCATTACTCGCATGCCAAACATGGTCAAGACCTTGACTGGTGTTGATATCACTAAGGTAAACATTTATTTCTGTGTCTCATGGCCATGGTTAGTTATCCCCAGTAGGGAGTATAAGTTATGGTTTTCCAGTGTTTCCTCATTGTCCAATGATGTTTTCAAAATGACACTTGGTTTTAAGGTGAAATTTAAAACAGTTGTATTTATAAAAGGAGGCATCCTATTAAAATTACGTAGCCCTGATGGCAATGTTGGGAACCAATATTGTGTTTATCAGTTGGGTTATCTTTGCAAGCTGGAGTGATAATGAATAGTGGGATTATACACACCACACTCACTGCATACATTCCCTAATACTGTGTAACTTTTCAGATAGTTTCAATGGAAAATGCAGGGGCAAGTGTTTTCTTTAACTAGTTTTCTGTAGTTTTATGCTTTTCATTATTTTTTTTAATATTTGCTAAAATTGTTTGAATTAATTATTTCATTGTTACATAATTACTACTAACTAATTCTGGCCACTTGAAGTGCTGAATGCTACAAGCTAAATCTGATTAAATTATAGTTGCTCGTTTATCCAGATGCCTTCATTTTGAGAGGAATATTTCCTTGCTACTTCTATCGTACTTGTTTGGTGACCTGGCATGAACCTCACTCATAAGTTTAATGATCCTTGTAAATAGTGTTTGTCCTGTCTGCGCTGTGTATGCTTCCTAATTACTTTATATTACACACTAATTATGCAGGAAATGATGACTAGAATTGTTCTTCAAAATGTTGGCGACTGATATAGAAAATTGAAGGAGAAAAAGTATTAAGCCTATAAAGTTCTGGATGTGATGCAAGTCATGTTGTTAAGCAGTAGCTCCTTAAGAAAATAAATATTTAAATAAAATTTCACAGTTGGTAAAATATTCAGCAGGATTTCAGTGATCTTAGCTAAACTTTATGGCTACACGTCATGGAGATAATGATATAGGCACTTTTGATAAGGGTGTTGCTCTTTCTTTTAATAAAGCTATACATGCCTAACCCTTGCTTTAATCACTCCTGTCTATCAGGATGTGATTTTCTCCAGGCTGGTGAGGGGTTCTTCATATAAGAAATTGATAATGTTGTGCTGACGTTTTGTGTTAGGTTGAGCGCTGGTATGTACTTTTTAAGGGCAAATTTTGAAATGACGTCTAGTTTCCATTGTTTCTGTGAGATGTTGAAATTGGGAGTTATACCTATGAAAGCAGATTCTTTGATTTTGCATTTGTAGCTGCCATGTAATTTGTGTTTGATGGTGGTAACTTCCCAATGAATATTGTGATTATTGATGCTGACATGTTGAAAAATGGCTGAATTATCCTGTGCATAATGTATTGCCCTCTGGTGTTTAATGATCCTTGTAAATAATGTTTGTCCTGTCTGCCCTATGTATGCTTGGTTGTAGTCTTTACATGGTATCTGGTAAACTCCTGGTGTGTTTTGTGATGCTGAATGTTTGTGATTCTTAGAAAAGGGTACCATGAGTTGAAGTTTTCGTCTCAACAAAGTGACAAACATAATCATGTTCTATGTCAACAAACTAGGGAATCTCTTTTCCAAGAAACACAAACATTCAGCAACCCAAGACACACCAGGAGTTTACCAGATGCCATGTAAAGACTGTAACCAAGCATACAGAGGGCAGACAGGACGAACACTTATCTACAAGGATCATAAATCACCAGAAGGCAATACGTTACACACAGGATAATTCAGCCATTTTTCAACATATCAGAATGAATAATAATAATATTCATTGGGAAGCTGCCACTGTCAAACACAAATCACACTGTAATAATGTTTGTAGAATTACTGACAATTTGTTAGGTAAAAGAACACAAGTGCAACTAATCCAACATTTTATTGTGGCATTGTTCCCTTTCCAGGAGCTTTGTCAAGCCATTACAAATTGACGGCCTGACAAAGCTCCTGGAGAGCAAAACGTTGCCACAAAAAAGTCACATTAGTTGCACTTGTCCTTTTAGGTAACAAATCACACTGCAGCTACAAATGCAAAATCATAGAATCTGCCCTCATAGCTACCACTCCCAATTTCAACATTTCACAGTCATCATTTCAAAATTCGCCCTCAAGAAGTACATACCAGTGCCCAAACTAACACAGAATGCCAGCACATCAAGGATTACATAGCACAAAGGAACTTATCCAAATCCTAGAAGGGAATTGAAATATACAGACCATTTACTCTTCTATGTTTCTGTCTCCATGTGGGTTATTGAGCATTATCATCAACATATAATAATTGTTGATAACCTTAATTCCTCATACAGAGGGAGTTTGATAAGCTAGCAATTTTTATCTGATTTTTTTCCCTCTACCACATCAGCCATCTTTACCCTAGTAGGGTGACCCAAAGAAGGAAACTCATTCCTCATCACTTACTCAGCTTTCTTACTGGACATGTATCCATAACTTTGGCTATGTCCTTGACCCAATCAGGCACAGTGGCCTAACTGAATGGGTTCCTCAGTTCATTACATCACAAAGCAGCCTTTACTATACTGAGGACTACTCAATGGAGGTGGTAAAGAAATAACCCTAGCACTTACAAGCTAAATAATGTAGCCATACAGATTGCAAAAAGGACTTGGAGTTATAGTAAGCAGCAACCTTAAACCAAGGCATCAATGCCTAAGCGTATGTAATAAGGCAAACAGATTACTGGGATTTATATCAAGAGGTGTAAGCAACAGAAGCCCAGTGGTTATATTACAGCTTTATACATCATTAGTAAGGCCTCACCTAGATTATGCAGCTCAGTTCTGGTCTCCATATTATAGAATGGATATACAGTAAATTCATTAGAAAACATTCAGCAAAGAATGACAAAATTAATGCATAGCATTAGTAATCTTCTGTATAAAGAAAGATTGAAGTCCCTTAAATTACATTCACTTGTAAGACAAAGAATGACATGATCGAAGTGTATAAGTGGAAGGTGGGTATTAACAAAGGGGATATAAATAAAGTTTTGAGGATATCCGTCCAAGAGAGAACCCGCAATAATGGATTCAAATTAGTTAAGTTTAAATTTAGAAAGGATATGGGAAAGTACTAGTTTGGAAATAGGGTAGTTGATGAGTGGAACGGTCTAACCTAGTAGGGTTATCGAAGCTAAAACTTTGGGTAGTTTCAAATTTAGGTTGGATAAATACATGAGTGAGAGGGGTTGGATTTGAGTGGGACTTGCACGCGAGTAAATAGTTATCAAAGCTTATTGCTTGAGTAGCATTGAAAATGGATTGGTCGAATGTTCTGTTAGTGGGATGGATTTGTGAAGGACCTGCCCAGCATGGGCCAACAAGCCTACTGCAGTGTTCCTCCTTTCTTATGTTCTTAACTCAACCTGCCTGTGGGGTGAATCAACTGGTCGACCATTCTCTTTTCAGGGCTTGCTACCACCATATTAATAGGATGTATGTACCATATTGTACATGACTTTGAGGAGGTACACAAAACTCTTCATTACCCACAAAATGAGCATCCACAGACAAGCCTGTCTGCACTGGAGCACTGCAGTAGGCCTACTGGCCCATGTCTATCTCACACCCACCCACAGCTGCTCACGTACCTCTCTAACCTTTTTATAAAGCTACTCAGTATTCTTGCTTCAGTGATGGGAGTTTAATTAATCCATTCATATACAGCTCTATTGCCAAACCAGTGCTTTCCTCTTTACTTCAGAAATTTAAATTTATCCAACTTGAATCCATTGCTGCGAGTCCTGTCATGGTTGTGTATTTTCAGTATGGTATTTATATCCCCATTATTAATTCTGGTTTTCTGTTTGTACACTTAAGATATATTTCAGGAAGTGCAGATTCAGTGCCTTTGGCCTATCATCATAAGAAAGGCTCCTTATACATGGGATTAACTTCACAATCTTTCTTTGTATGTTTCCTAGCACATTTATGTCCATTCTATAATTGGGAGATCAGGACTAAGAATAGAAGAAAGAACAGTACTATGGCTGGAACAAATCATGAATAACTCGCACCTAGGAGAGCAAACTTGCAATGACATTTTGGTCTGATTTTGTTTATTGTCAATTAAAAAGCTGAATGTGTGCACATACACATACTGGTCATGCCCCTTACCCCCACACCCTCCCACATCCTCCCACATCCCCATATATCCCCACACTGCCCATATATCCCCACACTGCCCATATATCCCCACACTGCCCATATATCCCCACACTGCCCATATATCCCCACACTGTCCATATATCCCCACACTGCCCATATATCCCCACACTGCCCATATATCCCCACACTGCCCATATATCCCCACACTGCCCATATATCCCCACACTGCCCATATATCCCCACACTGCCCATACATCCCCACACCCTCCATACATCCCCACACCCTCCATACATCCCCACCCCCCCATACATCCACACCCTCTGCAACCCCCCCTCCCCCCCCCCACACACACACACACACACACCGCAGACGGAGTACAGTCTAGGGGGCCAGAGACTACAAACCTCACTCAAGGAAAAAGATCTTGGGGTGAGTATAACACCAGGCACATCTGAAGCGCACATCAACCAAATAACTGCTGCAGCATATGGGCGCCTAGCAAACCTCAGAACAGCATTCCGACATCTTAATAAGGAATCGTTCAGGACCCTGTACACAGTGTATGTTAGGCCCATATTGGAGTATGCGGCACCAGTTTGGAGCCCACACCTAGCCAAGCACGTAAAGAAACTAGAGAAAGTGCAAAGGTTTGTAACAAGACTAGTCCCAGAGCTAAGAGGTATGTCCTACGAGGAGAGGTTAAAGGAAATCAACCTGACGGCACTGGAGGACAGGAGAGAGAGAGAGGGGGGACATGATAATGACATACAAAATACTGAGAGGAATTGACAAGGTGGACAAAGACAGGATGATCCAGAGATTGGACACAGTCACAAGGGGGGACAGTTGGAAGTTGAGGACACAGATGAATCACAGGGATGTTAGGAAGTATTTCTTCAGCCACAGAGTAGTCAGTAAGTGGAATAGTTTGGGAAGCGATGTAGTGGAGGCAGGATCCATACATAGCTTTAAGCAGAGATATGATAAAGCTCACGGTTCAGGGAGAGTGACCTAGTAGCGATCAGTGAAGAGGCGGGGCCAGGAGCTCGGACTCGACCCCCGCAACCTCAACTAGGTGAGGACAACTAGGAGAGTACACACACACACACACACACACACTGGAGGACAGAAGGGTCAGAGGAGACATGATAACGACATACAAGATACTGCGGGGAATAGACAAGGTGGACAAAGATAGGATGTTCCAGAGAGGGGACACAGGGACAAGGGGTCACAACTGGAAGCTGAAGACTCAGACGAGTCACAGGGACGTTAGGAAGTATTTCTTCAGTCATAGAGTTGTCAGCAAGTGAAGTAGTGGAGGCAGGAACCATACATAGTTTTAAGAAGAGGTATGACAAAGCTCAGGAAGCAGAGAGAGAGAGGATCCAGTAGCGATCAGTGAAGAGGCGGGGCCAGGAGCTGAGTCTCGACCCCTGCAACCACAATTAGGTGAGTACACACACACACACACACACATGCACGCACACACACACACACGCACGCACGCACGATGATGGATGTGGTACTTGAAAACCTCATGCATCAACATGTCAGGGACACAACCAGAGAGAGAGGGGAGGATGAGCCAGCAAGACTGGATCTTGTGTTCACCCTGAGCAGTTCAGACATTGAGGACATCACTTACGAGAGGCCCCTTGGAGCTAGCGATCACGTGGTTCTGAGTTTTGACTATATAGTAGAGTTACAAGTGGAGAAGGTAACAGGAACTGAAGGGGACAGGCCAAACTATAAAAGGGGGGACTACACAGGTATGAGAAACTTCCTGCAGGAGGTTCAGTGGGACAGAGAAATGGTAGGAAAATCAGTAAACGAGATGATGGAATATGTGGCAACAAAGTGCAAGGAGGCAGAGGAAAGTTTTGTTCCCAAGGGAAACAGAAATAATAGGAAGACCAAAACGAGTCCTTGGTTTACCCGAAGGTGTAGGGAGGCAAAAACTAAGTGCAACAGAGAATGGAAAAGGTACAGGAGGCATAGGACCCAGGAAAACAAGGAGATTAGTAGAAGAGCCAGAAATGAGTATGCACAGATAAGGAGGGAGGCCCAGCGACAGTATGAAAACGACATAGCATCGAAAGTCAAATCTGACCCGAAACTGCTGTATAGCCACATTAGGAGGAAGACAACAGTCAAGGACCAGGTGATAAGGCTGAGGAAAGAAGGTGGAGAACTGACAAGAAACGATCAGGAGGTATGTGAGGAGCTCAACACGAGATTTAAGGAAGTATTTACAGTAGAGACAGGAAGGACTCCGGGGGGGACAGACCAGATGGGGACACCAGCAAGGAATACACCAACAAGTGTTGGACGACATACATACAGATGAGGAGGAGGTGAAGAAACTGCTAAGGGACATCAATACCTCAAAGGCAATGGGACCGGACAACATCTCCCCGTGGGTCCTTAGAGAGGGAGCAGATATGTTGTGCGTGCCACTTACCACAATCTTCAACACGTCCCTGAAAACTGGGCAACTACCTGAGGTATGGAAGACGGCAAATGTAGTTCCCATTTTTAAAAATGGAGACAGAAAAGAGGCACTAAACTATAGACCTGTGTCATTGATGTGTATAGTATGCAAAATTATGGAGAAGATTATCAGGAGGAGAGTGGTGGAGCACCTGGAACGAAACAAGAGTATAAATGCCAACCAGCACGGATTCACGGAAGGCAAATCCTGTGTCACAAACCTTCTGGAGTTTTATGATAAAATAACAGAAGTAAGACACGAGAGAGAGGGGTGGGTTGATTGCATCTTCTTGGACTGCAAGAAGGCCTTTGACACAGTTCCTCACAAGAGATTAGTGCAGAAGCTAGAGCATCAGGCGCATATAACAGGAAGGGCACTGCAATGGATCAGAGAATACCTGACAGGGAGGCAACAACGAGTCATGGTACGTAATGATGTATCACAGTGGGCACCTGTGACAAGCGGGGTCCCACAGGGGTCGGTCCTAGGACCAGTGCTATTTTTGATATATGTGAACGACATGATGGAAGGGTTAGACTCAGAAGTGTCCCTGTTTGCAGATGATGTGAAGTTAATGAGGAGAATTAAATCTGATGAGGACCAGGCAGGACTTCAAAGAGACCTGGACAGACTGGACACCTGGTCCAGCAAATGGCTTCTCGAATTTAATCCTGCCAAATGCAAAGTCATGAAGATAGGGGAAGGGCACAGAAGACCACAGACAGAGTATAGGCTAGGTGGCCAAAGACTGCAAACCTCACTCGAGGAGAAAGATCTTGGGGTGAGTATAACACCGAGCATGTCTCCGGAAGCACACATCAATCAGATAACTGCTGCAGCATATGGGCGCCTGGCAAACCTGAGAACAGCATTCCGATACCTTAGTAAGGAATCATTCAAGACACTGTACACCGTGTATGTCAGGCCCATACTGGAGTATGCAGCACCTGTTTGGAACCCGCACTTGATAAAGCACGTCAAGAAACTAGAGAAAGTACAAAGGTTTGCGACAAGGTTAGTTCCAGAGCTAAGGGGAATGTCCTATGAAGAAAGATTAAGGGAAATCGGCCTGACGACACTGGAGGACAGGAGGGTCAGGGGAGACATGATAACGACATATAAAATACTGTGTGGAATAGACAAGGTGGACAAAGACAGGATGTTCCAGGGAGGGGACACAGAAACAAGAGGCCACAATTGGAAGTTGAAGACACAAATGAGTCAGAGAGATATTAGGAAGTATTTCTTCAGTCATAGAGTTGTAAGGCAGTGGAATAGCCTAGAAAATGACGTAGTGGAGGCAGGAACCATACACAGTTTTAAGACGAGGTTTGATAAAGCTCATGGAGCGGGGAGAGAGAGGGCCCAGTAGCAACCGGTGAAGAGGCGGGGCCAGGAGCTAAGACTCGACCCCTGCAACCACAAATAGGTGAGTACAAATAGGTGAGTACACACACACACACACACACACACACACACACACACACACACACACACACACACACACACACACACACACACACACACACACACACACACACACACACTCGCACACACACACTCACACTCACACTCTCACACACTCACACACTCACACACTCACACACACACTCACACACTCTCACACACTCACACTCACACACTCACACACTCTCACACACACACACACACACACATACACACTCACACACACTCTCACACACACTCTCACACATATACTCTCACACACTCTCACACACTCTCACACACTCTCACACACTCTCACACACTCTCACACACTCTCACACACACTCACACACTCACACACTCACACACACTCGCACACTCTCACACTCACACACACACTCTCACACACTCTCACACACACTCACACTCACACACTCGCACTCTCACACTCACACTCCTACTCTCACACACTCACACTCTCACACTGACACTCTCACTCTCTCTCTCTCTCTCTCTCTCACTCTCTCTCTCTCTCTCACTCACACTCTGAGTGAGTGAGTTTCAGAGGTGGGATACAGCAACAAGGGGTCACATCTGGAAGTTGAAAACTCAGATGAGTCAAAGGGATGCTAGGAAGCATTTCTTCAGTCATAGAGTTGTCAGGAAATGGAACAATCTGGAGAGTGATGTAGTGGAGTCAGGATCAGTACATAGCTTTTAGAAGAGGTTTGATAAAACTCTTGGTGCAGGGAGAGAATGGACCTAGTAGCAACCAGCGAAGAGGCAGGGCCAAGAGCTATGACTCGGCCCCTGTAACCACAGCTAGGTACTCACCTAATTGTGGTTGCAGGGGTCGAGATGCAGCTCCTGGCCCTGCCTCTTCACTGATTGCTACTAGGTCCTCTCTCTGCTTCCTGAGCTTTGTCATACTTCGTCTTAAAGCTATGTATGGTTCCTGCCTCCACTACATCACTTACTAGGCTATTCCACTTCCTGACGACTCTGTGACTAAAGAAATACACCTACCATCTGACTTATGACCTGCTCGACTTACGACCGTGTTTTTTATGCCAAATTTCTGGGAAATAAACAACTATTTGTGTTGTACACAGTGTTTATCCTAAACCTTACAGTATAAAATACAGTACTAACAACATAAAAAGTAAAGTAAAACATGAAATACCAAAATAAAACAATAAAATAAAGTCATTACAAAAATGTTTTGTTGACATTCAGTAGTAAAGTTCGACTTACAACCATTTCGACTTACGACCAGTTTCTCGTAACCGAACTCAGTTGTAAGTCGGATGGTAGGTGTACTTCCTAACATCCCTGTGACTCGTCTGAGTTTTCAGCTTCCAATTGTGACCCCTTGTTTCTGTGTTACCTCTCTGGAACATACTGCCTCTGTCCACCTTGTCTATTCCACGCATTATTTTGTATGTTGTTGTCATGTCTCCCCTGACCCTCCTGTCCTCCAGTATTGTCAGTCCAATTTCCCTCAACCTTTCTTCGTAAGACATTCTCCTGAGCTCTGGAACTAGCCTTGTTGCAAGCCTTTGTACTTTCTCTAATTTCTTGATGTGCTTGACCAGGTGTGGGTTTCAGATTGGTGCTGCATATTCCAGTATGGGCCTAATGTACACGGTGTACAGTGTCTTGAACAATTCCTTACTAAGGTATCGGAACGCTTTTCTCAGGTTTGCCAGGTGCCCATATGCTGCAGCCGTTATCTGGGTGATGTGTGCCTCTGGAGACATGCTCGGTGTTGTGGTCATCCCAAGATCTTTCTCCTTGAGTGAGGTTTGCAGCCTTTGTCCACCTAGCCTATACTCTGTCTGCGGTCTTCTTTGCCCTTCTCCAATCTTCATGACTTTGCATTTGGCAAGATTGAAATCGAGAAGCCATTTGCTGGACCAGGTGTCCAGCCTATCCAGGTCTCTTTGTAGTCCTGCCTGATTGTCATCCCATTTAATCCTTCTCATTAGCTTCACATCATCTGCGAACAGGGACACTTCAGAGTCTATCCCTTCCACCATGTCATTCACATATATCAAAAATATCACTGGTCCTAGGACTGACCCCTGTGGTACCCCACTTGTCACAGGAGCCCACTGTGATACCTCATCACGTACCATGACCCGTTGTTGCCTTCCTGTCAGGTATTCTCTGATCCATTGCAGTGTCCTTCCTGTTATACATGCCTGATCCTCCAGCTTCTGCACTAATCTCCTGTGAAGAACTGTGTCAAAGGCCTTCCTGCAGTCCAGGAAAATGCAATCAACCCAACCCTCTCTCATTTCTTACTTCTGTTACCTTGTCATAAAACTCCAGAAGGTTTGTGACACAGGATTTGCCTCCCATGAATCCGTGCTGGTTGTTGTTTATAATCGTGTTTAGTTCCAGGTGCTCCACCACTTTCCTCCTGATAATCTTCTCCATGACTTTGCATACTATACACATCAGAGACACTGGTCTGTAGTTTAGTGCCTCGTTTCTGTCTCCTTTCTTAAAATTGGGGACTACATTTGCCGTCTTCCATACCTCAGGTAGTTGCCCAGTTTCAAGGGATGTATTGAAGATTGTGGTTAGTGGCATGCACAGCATCTCTGCTCCTTCTCTGAGGACCCACGGGGAGATGTCCGGACCCCTCGCCTTTGAGGTATTGAGGTCACTTAGCAGCTTCTGCACCTCCTCCTCCGTTGTTTGTATGTCATCCAGCACCTGTTGGTATGTTCCCTGTTGGTGTTCTCCTCTGTGCTGTCTTCTTGGCGCCATTCCTATCTTTACTGTAAATCCTTCCTTAAATCTCATGTTGAGCTCCTCGCATACCTTGTGATCATTACTTGTGAGTTCCCCACCTTCTTTCCTCAGCCTGATCACCTGGTCCTTGACTGTTGTCTTCCTCCTGATGTGGTTGTACAGCAGTTTCGGGGCAGACTTGACTTTCGATGCTATGTTATTTTCATACTATTGCTGGGCCTCCCTCCTTATCTATGCATGCTCGTTCCTGGCTCTTGACTAATCTCCTTATTTTTCTGTGTTCTTCGCCTTCTGTACTTTTTCCATGCTCTGTTGCACTTGGTTTTTGCCTCCTTACACCATCTGGTAAACCAGGGGCTCGTTCTTGTCTTCCCATTATTTCTGTTGCCCTTGAGAACTAACTTTTCCTCTGCCTCCTTACATTTTGTTGTTACGAATTCCATCATTTCATTTACCGACTTTCCTACCAGTTCTCTGTCCCACTGAACCTCTTGCAGGAAGTTCCTCAAACCTATGTAGTATCCCCGTTTATAGTCTGGCTTTTCCCGTTCATCTCCTGTTACCCTCTCCACTTGTAACTCTACTATGTATTCAAAGCACAGAACCACATGGTCACTAGCTCCTAGGGGTTTCTCATATGTGATGTCCTCAATGTCTGACTGCTCAGGGTGAACACAAGGTCCAGTTTTGCTGGTTCATCCTCCCCTCTCTGGTAGTATCCTTAACATGTTGATGCATGAGGTTTTCCAGTACCACATCCATCATCTTGGCTTTCCATGTTTCAGGACCCCCGTGTGGTTCCAGGTTTTCCCCAGTTGATCTCCCTGTGATTGAAATCACCCATAACCAGTAACTTTGCTCTGCTCGAGTGAGTTCTTCTTGCCACCTCAACCAGTGTGTCCACCATTGCTCTGCTACATCACTGCAACGACTACCTTGTGCTCCCCAGACTGAAGTGTACCTATTATGTATTCTCTTCCTCCAATCTCGTCCATGCCTCCCATTTCCTCAGATTTCCATCAGTGTTTTACAAGTGGTGCAACCCCTCCTCCCCGTCTGCTCCTTCTGTCTTTCCTCAGTATCTGATATCCTGGTGGGAAGATTGCATCTGTTATTGTCTCAGTGAGTTTTGTTTCTGTGACTGCTATGATGTCCGGGGACTTCTCATTGATTCTTTCATGCCACTCCTCATATTTGTTCGCTATTCCATCTGCATTCACGTACCAAACCTTCAACTTCTGTTCCAAAACTGTGGTCCTGGGAGGATAATGGGGTTGGGAGAGCAGGAGCCCTGGCAGGGGCCTATGGGGGGTTGTGGTGGGGGTAGGGGGTTGCTGTGGGGTTGGAGTTTGTGGTGTGGGGGTGGAGACAGAGGGATCGGTGTGTGATTGTTGGCTTAGATTGTTCAGTTGTCTTGGGGTTGTCATGGTTGGAGTCCTTCTGTGGGTGTTTCTGGGGGGGGGGGGTTGCCCTTCTACCTGTGACTGGGTTATTCTGCTTCTCTCTCTCTGTCTCTTCCTCCCAATCCTCCTTTCATTTTTGCACTCTTTCAGTATCCTCCTTTCCTCTTGCGTTCTGTCTTGGTCGAGGTACACACTCTGGAAATCCAGTTTGTCTCTGAGCCATGCTATCTGCTGCAGGATCATGGTTCGAGTTGATTCTGCTTTGAAAATCACTTTGAGAGGCCACTTCCTTCTCCTTGTGAACCACCCAATTTTCCAAAAATTTGCCACCTGGGTCATGTCACTCTCGCCTATTGCCTTCATGGTACCTTCAATCACTTTTATCTCCTCCTGTTTTCTTTCCTCGTAGGTTTCCCCGTCTGCTTCCTGGAGTCCATTGACAAAAACTAATCTCTCCCTTTCTTCCTCCCACTGTGTCTCCCATTGCATCCTCTGAGGTGTTTTAGTTCCTTCCCTGGAGTGTTCCTTCCTTCAGTCCCTTCCCTAGCTGAGGCCCCATTGCTCATTGGTCTGTCTTTCCTGCTCAGCTGTTCCTGGCCCCTGCAGGAGTCTGGTAGAGTCCCTGCATATATCCTAGCTCCTTCAATGTCTCCCGACCTCTCATTTGTTCCTAGTGTGCTCCTTGTCATTGCCTTGGCCCCGTGTGGGTCTGACCGGCCCTTTGCATACAGTATAGCTTCCTTGCTCCCTCCAGTCCCTTGTCTGTGTCTGATGTAGAAGTTCCTGATGTTATGTCTGTACTGTTATTTCTTTTTTTAGGCTGTTGCAGATTTCTCAGTTCCTCTTCTAAATGCTGTATCTTGTCTTCTGCTACTATGGCATGTTGTTCCCACCTTCTCTCTGCAGATACCATCTCCTCCAAGCTCCTCCAGCTTCCTTCCCCAGTCTTCCTCCCTTTTTTTGAGCTCTGCTTCCCAATCATCCTTCCCAGCTCTCGACCTTATTTTTGGCCCCATTGTACCACAGAACGAAGTTTCTGTGAGGATGGATGGGTGTTGCAGGTAGGGGGAGGGGTAGGGAGGTAGGGCAGGGGGGAGAAGAATATGGGGTGGGAGGGAGGGGCAACATCAAGGAGAGTTTTAGGAGTTACAAGAGAGTATAGGGAGGGAGGAGAAAGGGAGTGTGGGAGAGGCTAGGGGGAGAGAGAGGGGGGGGGAAAGAGAACTGTGTCAAAACTGTCAGTGGTGACAATAAGGCAGGAGGAGGTGCATTTCCTTCTTAAATTGCTTGACCAAGAAAAGGCTGTGGACCCAGAAAGTTGAGCGTGAGTTAGAACTGACTAGCTTGTGCTGCTGGGTCTGGTACAGTGCTCCATCCTTGAGTGGGGATGACCAGACTGGGTGGGTCATTGGGATAATCTGGGGGAGGGGGTCATTGGTCTAATCTGGGGGGGGGGGTCATTGGTCTAATCCGGGGGGGACATGGACCTGCTCTGCATGGGTCAGTAGGCCTGTTGCAGTGTTCCTTCTTTCTTATGTTCTTATGTGCCCAAGATTGTACAGACCAGCTAGCAGCACCTCTAACTCGCATCTTTCAGCACTGCCTAGTACAGTGTAAATGGCCCTCTCTATGGAAAGAGGCAAATGTAGTCCCTGTTCACAAAAAGAACAGCAGAGCAGAAATCAGCAACTACAGACCAGTGTCACTCCTGTCAATCACTGTTAAGATCCTTGAGACAATAATCTCATAACAAATGACAGTGATTTTTGACTACCACTCACTACTTTGTGATCGTCAATATGGCTTCCGGAAAGGTTACTCTGCTGCTGATCTGTTGTTAAACGTCTCCACTAAGTGGTACCAGTCACTGGGTGAATCCAAAGTCAGCTGTGTGGTAGCACTGGACATTGCTGGCGCTTTCGACCGGGTGTGGCACCAGGGCCTCTTAGCAAAACTTCAAGCACTGGGAATTGCAGGCTCTATGTTATGTCTCCTCAGTGATTACCTTCATGGTAGATCTCTAAGTGTAGTTCTCAATGGAACAGAATCAGCAAGACATCCTATTGGGGCAAGTGTTCCACAAGGAAGCGTACTGGGACCATTGTTATGGAATGTCTACTTCAACGACCTTCTTCATCTCATCCCAGAATTGCATGCATATGCAGACGACTGTACACTGCCATTCACTTGTCCAAGAGAAGAAATGCCAGCTGCTCTAAGCTACATCAATCACCAGCCGAGAGATATATCAGCTTGGGGAAATAGATGGCAAGTAACATTTGCACCTGAGAAAACACAAATGATGATCGTCTCTAGGCACCATGATGGTAATGCTGGTGCAGTAGTAAGGATGAATGGGAGGGTGTTGGCACCTGGAGAAGAAGTTGATATCCTTGGGGTGAAATTTGACTCCAAACTAACCATGAAGAACCATGTTGTAAATCTTGCAAACAAGACAGCCAGTAAGCTGTATCTTGCATCTGCTTGACAGTAGGGGTTGCAAGATTCTGACGAGGCACAAGTACGCTCACACCTTGAGTATGCTCCACTTTCTTGGTTTGCCGGCCCCCCCCCCCCCCCCTCTCATTTGCAACTGCTTGACAGAGTAGAGAACAGAGCAAGACGTCTCATCTCTTGCCTGGGCCCATCCTGGATAGATCTGTCATTTCAGCAGAACCTTCAACATAGGAGGGATGTGGGTGGCCTTACTGTTATGTACAAGGCCAATATTCTTAAAGTACAACACTTGGATCCACTTCGAGGACAGCGTGAAACAAGCTTTTATGCCACAAGACGGGCAGAAAGCAGCAACTTCACTCTGGCTGTGCCCTTCTCCAGAACATCATTCCATCTGAGATCATATATACCCAGGATGACTCGAGTATGGAACACATTCGTACAGCATAATGTCAACGAGATAGTCAGTTGATCCAATGAAAATGCTGGCCCACAAATGGCTCCAACTTCATCCTGTTCCTTATTTGTATGTCTGATAACAATAAAAATGCTTTCAAATGAGCTGATGTAGGTAACAGTTCTTAGCTTGCCAATAAAGTTAGGAATCCTTAACCTGTAAATAGCTTGTCAATAAAGCTAGGGATCCTTAAGCTTGTCAAACCCCGTGTAAAAAAAAGAGAGAGAGAGAAAGGATGAGAGAGGGAGAGAGAGAGAAAGGATGAGAGAGAGAAAGGATGAGAGAGAGAAAGGATGAGAGAGGGAGAGAGAGTGGATGGAAGGTGAGGATGAGAGAGAGAGAGACAAAGCTCACTCTATGGAGGTGTTGTGTGTCTGTATGTGTGTGTTTGTGTGTGTGGGGGAGTTATGAACGGGGGAGAGATGGTTAGATGGGGGGGACAAAGTGATGGAGTGTGGGACAGGATGTCTAGTGGATGGGTAGGTTGGGGGTAAATGGTTGTGAGGGGACCATTTACATTGTGCGTGTGCGCGTGTGCGTGTGTGTGTGTGCGTGCGTGCGTGTGTGTGTGCGTGTGTGCGTGTGTGTGTGCGTGCAGAAATAATGCTCCTCACTTCTAAGTATCCATACTGCTAATAAAATACCAAGTAATACCAGTAATTCTAAAACTTACCAATAGTAATTGTAACGCTTATCAGTACTACTAATAAAATATCAAAAGTAATACTAGTTTCAAAAACTTAGCCTCTCTCAACTGCTACAAGTGTCTACACTTGTGTGTGCGTGTGTCTAACAGTTACCCCTCGCTAGCTAAGCAACTTCCCTCTCCTCACGCCCTCATCAAACCTATCTCCACCTTATCTATGCTATTTCTACTCTAATTCCGGTAATAGCCTGCAGGAGTGAGTGACCAGTATCTAACAGTGTGCAGAGACCAGAATCTGACAACATGCAACCACAATAAGTGAGAAGGACTTGCAGTGGGGCGATGACAAGTTGCCAGTCGCTGATGTTGTTGTTGTCGTACATGTAGGCCTTTTATCACTATTTTGAAAATCCTTCACCCGTAATAGTTATAACCATTTATGCTCATATATCCCGCGTTCCTCAAGTGTTTTCACTTTTTACTTTTGGTAGAATACACTTCACATTCGGTGAGCTACACTTTTTATTTATAATGACACACAACCTGTTATGACGTCACTGCTTCAAGAAGGCCTACTCCTGCCACCTTCCCTAGTTATATATTTTTTCTTTTCTCCCTTTACTTATTAACTTTCTCACTCTCACTGTATGCTGCCCCACATTTCACTTATTAACCAACCTCTCGTAATTCTTGAACACCCACTTTCACACTCGCTTTATCTTTGTATATTTGTAACTGTGTGGCAATAGGTGCCCACTAGGCCCCTAACGATTCGACACTGAAGTTTTGTTGAATGATTTCAGGTTTCCTTGCGATGTGCATGCTCACACACACGCACGCATACACACACTCACTTTCACACTCACACTTTCACACTCTCACTTTCACACACACTCCTCTCCCATTTTTTTTTTTTTACAGCATTTGACAAGGTTAGGTTGAAGATCCCTAGCTTTATTGACAAGCTATTTACAAGTTATAGGTAGTAGGTTGGTAGACAGCAGCCACCCAGAGAGGTACTACCGTCCTGCCAAGCGAGTCCAATCGAATCGAGGACGACGAGAGCTGTAGTAAGATGGGAAGGAAGAAGGATAAGGAAGGATGGAAATAACTGGAAAAGGATGGGGAGGATGGGAAGAGGAGGAATCAAGGCAAGTGGCCCAACCACTTTGGGACATGTGGTACAAAAGTACTGGAGACGTAGATAGAGAGGCTTGACTGATGTCATTGCTTGACTCACTAGGAGAGGATGGTGAAGGCAGCAGTAGGAGCTGGGAGTGTCAGAAGGCAGCAAGCAGGATGAGTTGGTTATGGTCTTAAACCGTTTATCAGTGCGGTAAATTGTTTTCGAGAGAGTTGTATCACACTTATGGGAGAGCTGTAGTAGTATTCGTTGGTTTGGAGTTGGTGGAGTATCTGGTTGTAGGTAGGGAATGGTCTTTCTTCGCTTTGGTACGATACAGTGTTGTCTTGGAGATGTTGGATGAGTTCTAGGCGAGTCATGCTTGCAGGGTATAGCCTCGTGGTGTAGAATATGAGTCCTTTGTGTTTAACCCATGGTGTTCCAGGTAATTGACGTGAGTTAAGTAGTGAAGGCGGTGGTGGAGTAGAGGAAGGTGGTGTTGCTTCGTTTTCAACTTCAGTAGACGAATTAGATGTTTCTGGTGGTAAGGCTTCTGATTGGTTGGATTCAGTGAGAGGTGGTGGCGGTGGAGGCTTCTCATTGGTCGTTGTTGGATTGACGTCACTAGTTGGTGGTGTTGATGGAACTTCTGCAGAAGAGTTGGCGATTAAGTTTTTGGTGAATTTGAGATTTTCTTCAGAAGGTGGAGATGCTGGAAATTTAAATGAAGGCATGTTATTTAATGCAAATAACTCGTTGATGGTAGAGTTAAATGATCCAGGTACAGCCATGTTTTGCATATGAGCGTATAGTAGACAGTAGTGAATCTTCGTTACGTCACATGTTGGAGGAGTGATGGTAGTGGTGGTGGTGGAGGCAGGCTGAGTAGATGCTTGAAGTAATTTTGTAGTGTCTGCTTGTATTTTTGCAATTGCTGCATACATTGGAGTGTTGCTAGTAGGTTTTTTCTTTGCTGCATCTTGTGTTTTCTTCATAATATCCTTTCTTGTAGGACATTTTGCTGCCAGTGTATGGTGATCATTACTCTTGCAGTTTAAGCACGCTGGTTGTGTTGGAGCAGCAGCGGTGCAGGAACTGAAGGCGTGTCCCTCACTACCACATGTAGTGCAGAACTTCTTGTCTTTTACTGGACATGCTTTGGTGGTGTGATGGTATGAATAACAGTTCCAGCAATGTTGGATGTAGTTATATATCTCTGCTTCAGTGTAGGTAGGGCTGATGTAGTAGTAGTAGACAGCAAGACCTTCGTTCAGTGCAGTGGCAGCCATGTTCACGTCGGTGAAGGTGACCTTGATCATGGACGTTGCATTTGGGATTTTTGCAATGCTGTTAACAGTAGCCCAAGTATTTTGCGTCTCGATGGATGACTTGAGTTCAGCAGGTGTTTGAGATGTCAGAATCTTGTCCAGTTTTTTTAGGAATACTGATTTCCTTGCCCTGAGGGCGGGAGATGACGTAACAGTAAACCCTTGAGTAGTAAGAGTAGTGATGGCTTCTGTAGTGAGTATAGCTTCTCTGCTTCAGCATCATCGTGACACACAACAATGAATGCTTCTTTCAGTGACAATATGGTGTTGAATTTTACTTGCAGTGCTCCCTGAACAACAGTTGCAAGAGCAATCTTCGTTGAATCATCAACGGTACCATTTCTTGGTTTGATCTTTACACGATTTGCGTAGCTCATCGTGTAAGTCAAGGCGATGACAACACTGGTAAAGGTTCCCCTCCCCAATGGGGATCATAGGGAGACAGAGTAAGTAAGGAGAGCTGCTATGACCTGCCTGGGCGAGAGTCAAGAGCAGAATCCTATTTTCTTTTTTTGCCAAGCGAGTGTAAAACGGAAACCTGTAATTGTTTTACATGATGGTAGGATTGCTGGTGTCTTTTTTTTCTGTCTCATAAACATGCAAGATTTCAGGTACGTCTTGCTTCTTCTACTTACACTTAGGTCACACTACACATACATGTACAAGCATATACATGTATATACACACCCCTCTGGGTTTTCTTCTATTTTCTTTCTAGTTCTTGTATTTCCTCTTATCTCCATGGGGAAGTGGAACAGAATTCTTCCTCCGTAAGCCATGCGTGTTGTAAGAGGCGACTAAAATGCCAGGAGCAAGGGCCTAGTAACCCCTTCTCCTGTATGAATTAATAAATTTAAAAAGAGAAACTTTCGTTTTTCTTTTTGGGCCACCCTGCGTTGGTGGGATACAGCCGGTTTGTTGAAAAAGAAAAAAAATTACAAGTTAAGGATTCCTAACTTCATTGACAAGCTAAGAGCTGTTACCTATATCAGCTCATTTGAAAGCATTTTTATTCTTATGAAACATACAAGTAGGGAACAGGATGAAATTGGAGCCATCTGTGGGCCAGCATTTTCATTGGATCAACTGACTTTATCTCATTGACGTGATAATGCTGTACGAATGTGTTCCAGACACGAGTCATCCTGGGGATAAATGATCTCTGATGAAGTGATGTTCTGGAGAAGGGTACAGCTGAAGTTGCTGCTTTCTGCCCATCTTGTGGTATAGGAACTCGCTTCTCGCTATCCTCGAAGTGGAGCCAAGTGTTTTAGTTTGACAGTGTTAGTCTTGTACATAACAGTAAGGCCACCCACATCCCTCCTGTGTTGAAGACTCTCATGAAATGACAGATCTATCCAGGATGGGTCCAGGCAGGAGATGAGACGTCTTGCTCTGTTCTCTACTCGGTCAAGCAGTCGCAAATGGGGGGGGAGGCAAACCAAGAAAGTGGAGCATACTCAAGGTGCGAGTGTACTTGGGCCTCGTACAGAATCTTGCAATCCCTGCTGTCACGCAGATGCAAGATACGTCAAAGTGCTGTAAGCTTCCTGGCTGCTTTGTTTGCAAGATTTACAATGTGGTTCTTCATGGCCAATTTGGAGTCAGATTTCACCCCAAGGATATCAACCTCTTCCCCATTCATACTTACTGCTGCTCTGGCATTACCATCATGGTGCCTAGAGACGATCATCATTTGTGTTTTCTCAGGTTCAAATGTTACTTGCCATCAGTTTCCCCAAGCTGATATAGCTCATAGCTGGTGATTGATCTAGCTTAGAGCAGCTAGCATTTCTTCTCTTGGATAAGTGAATGTCAGAGTACAGTCGTCTGCATATGCATGGGATTTTGGGATGAGATGAAGAATGTCATTGAAGTAGACACTCCATAACTATGGTCCCAGGACACTTCCTTGTGGAACTCCCCCCCTCTCTCTCCCCCTCTCCTCTCTCCCCCCTCTCCTCTCTCCCCCCTCTCCTCTCTCCCCCTCTCTCCCCCCTCTCTCTCCCCCCCTCTCTCTCCCCCTCTCTCCCCTCTCTCCCCCCTCTCCCCCTCTCCCCCCTCTCCCCTCTCCCCCTCTCCCCCTCTCCCCCCTCCCCTCTCTCCCCCCCCCCCTCTCTCTCTCCCCTCCCCCTCCCCCTCTCCCCCCTCTCCCCCCTCTCTCCCCCTCTCTCTCCCCCTCTCTCCCCTCTCCCCTCCCCCTCTCCCCTCCCCTCCCCTCCCCCCTCTCCCCCTCCCCCTCTCTCCCCTCTCCCCTCTCTCTCTCTCCCCTCTCTCTCCCCTCCCCTCTCCCCCCTCCCCCTCCCCCTCCCCTCTCCCCTCCCCCTCTCTCTCTCTCTCTCCCCTCCCCTCTCTCCCCCCTCCCCTCTCTCCCCCTCCCCTCTCTCTCTCCCCCTCTCCCCCCCTCTCTCTCCCCTCTCTCTCCCCCCTCTCTCTCCCCCTCTCTCTCTCCCCCTCTCTCTCCCCCCCTCTCCCCTCTCCCCCTCTCTCCCCCTCTCCCCTCTCTCTCCCCTCTCCCCCTCTCTCTCCCCTCTCTCTCTCCCCTCCCCTCTCTCCCCCTCTCTCTCCCCCCTCTCCCCCTCTCTCTCTCCCCCTCCCCCTCCCCCTCTCTCCCCCTCTCCCCCCCTCTCCCCCCTCCCCTCTCTCCCCCTCCCCCTCTCTCTCCTCTCTCCCCTCCCCTCCCCTCCCCCCCTCCCCTCCCCTCCCCTCTCTCCCCTCCCCCTCTCCCCCCTCCCCTCTCTCTCCCCCTCTCCCCCTCTCCCCCCCTCTCCCTCCCCCTCTCTCCCCCTCTCCCCCCCTCTCCCCCCTCTCTTCTCCCCCCTCTCTCTCCCCCCTCTCCCCCCTCTCCCCCCTCTCCCCCCTCTCTCTCCCCCTCTCCTCTCTCCCCCTCCCCTCTCTCCCCTCCCCCTCTCTCTCCCTCCCCCTCTCTCTCCCCCTCTCTCTCCCCTCTCCCCCCTCTCCCCTCTCTCTCCCCTCTTCCCCCCTCCCCCCTCTCCCCCCTCTCTCCCCCCTCTCTCCCCCCTCTCTCCCCCTCTCTCCCCCTCTGACCCTCTCTCTCCCCCCTCTCTCCCCCCTCTCTCCCCCCTCTCTCCCCCCTCTCTCCCCCCTCTCTCCCCCTCTCTCCTCTCTCCCCCTCTCCTCTCTCCCCCCTCTCCTCTCTCCCCCCTCTCTCTCTCCCCCCCCCTCTCCTCTCTCCCCCCTCCTCTCTCCCCCCCTCTCTTCCCTCCTCTCCCCCTCCCTCCCCCTCTCTCCTCTCCCCCCTATCTCTCCCCCTCTCTCCCTCCCCCTCCCTTTCTCCCCTTCCCCCCTCTTACTCTCCCTCCCCCCTCCCTTTCTCCCCTTCCCCCCTTTCTCTTACTCTCCCTCCCCCTCCCTTTTTCCCCTTCCCCCCTCTCTCTTACTCTCCCTCCCTCTCCTAGAAAAGGGAAGTACAGTGCCTGCACTTTAACCCTGAGACAGTCCAAACCTAGATCTACATTTGCACGCGTAGTGCTCCGAATGTAGATCTACGTTCGATTTTACATTGTTTCTTATGTAAAAAAAAAAAAGTAGATCTACGTTCGGAGCGCTACACGTGCAAACGTAAATCTACGTTTGGACAGTTTAAGGGTTAAAGGAGGGGTTTGGGATGTTGGCAGTTTGGAGTGACTATCTTAATTGTCATATCTGGGGGGCCTCTGCAAAGACAGTGATTATGTGAGTGATGATGAAAGTGTTGAGTGATAATGAAAGTTTTTTCTTTCTGTTTGGGTTTTTCTTTCTTTTGGGTCACCCTGCCTGGGTGGGAGATGGCTGATGTGTTAAAAAAAAAATATATATATATATATATATATATGTATATCTTATGGAGAAGAGAAGCAGGTTAATTATCGATGTACCAATGTTAGTGCTTCATGTTGCTAATAACTCTGAATCTTTATCTTCTGTGGTTTAAATTTGGCATTAGCTGCTTAATTTATTACAGTGTCTTGCTGTTCTTTTTATGTGCATAAATTGATACTATAACCATTACTTTTTATTTGCTTGCTTATTTAATAGGCAGAATTTATGTACTGCCAACAGGGGATAAAGGATCTTCAATCCTCTCCATCCCCAAGTACTCTATTAAAGAAGAGAGTTGATGACGACATGCGTGACTGTTGATTTGAATAATTCTTTGGGCAATGGGAAGCCAGAAGACACTTTAGGTGAATGAAGGTAAAACACTGACAGATATATGTTCACCAAATTTAACTGTGGTTCACTTGTATTATAGTATGACTGTCAGTGACATGCTTTGTATTTGTTGGCAGATATTTTGTCTGGTACCTTTAAGAGTACATAATAGATTTTACTGTTATGTGAGCAGCTTTATAAAACATCCATGCTTTTCAGCACTCCTCACTTGACTGAATTGTTCGTCGTTATAACTTCCCAAGTCTTTTCTTCAAGTTCAGCTTTTATCTACCATTAGTGCATTTCTTGAGAAACATTTATATAGTGGGGTTTAGCACTGATATTTTGTAGGGAAAAACTTTTGTTCTTTATTTTTTGTTTAACTTTTTTGCAGCATCAATATATACTCTAATTGCTACCTTTCTTTTCTTTGATAGGTCATGTCTAATTGACAGGCTAAAATATTAGTGTTATTCATTCAAATTTATTTAAAATTATGCCAGAAATAAGAATAACATTAGGCAAAGAAAGAAAGGCCCTCCCATGTGCTCAGTTTTGTCCCTAGGCCAGCACACCAGCTTGCTCCTGCTCACTCTAAGGTTGCAGTGTCTTGATCCTGAGGTTGGGCTTATGGCAGGATCCACAAGTCTGGTATTTTTTATAGCCATACTTTGAATTAAGGAAATGATATGAACTGATAAAAAGAGAGAAAACTTATGGATTCTTCCTGAGAACCTAAAAATGTGGAAGCTAACCGAACAGGAGTGTATTTACTAACAGTGTTAAACTGCATGTGTACAACTTGTGTACTATCTTGTTTGTGTCCTGTATAATATTTATTTCAGTTTTGTTCTCTAAAATGCTGTCTTAGATCATAACTTTTAAACTGGTTTTCACTGTCTGTATTTTTCATGTTTCTTCCCCAAATCATATTTAACAAATTTCAGTAGAAAATGTTTGTTTTCCAAGTGGGTTTCAATAGCTTAAGCTGGGAATCTCATACTCCCTGTCACTCCCTCCCTCCCTCCCTCCCTCCCTCCCTCCCTCCCTCCCTCCCTCTCTCTCTCCCTCCCTCCCTCCCTCCCTCCCTCTCTCTCTCCCTCCCTCCCTCTCTCTCTCCCTCTCTCCCTCCCTCCCTCCTTCTCTCCCTCTCTCCCCCCCTTTTTTTTTTCCACACAGGGTTTGACAAGGTTAGGTTAACACTTTGAGGGTCAGTCACGTACAAGTACGTCATTGCAACCAGGATTGGTCACGTACTTGTATGCCTAAGTTCTAGCGCCTTCAGATCTGGTGGAAGAAAGCTGGCAGTCCTACATATGAAAGAATGGGTCTGTGTAGTCAGTGTGCACAGTATAAAAAAAAAAATCCTGAAGCACACTGTGCATAATGAGAAAAAAAAAGCTCCGACTGTGTTTTTGGTTTAAAATAGCGACTTTCTAGTGTATTTTTGTATGGTATTTATGGTTATATTCTTGTTTCCTTGGTCTCATTTGATAGAATGGAAGATATATTACAGAAATATATGATATAGATTGGTTTCACGATGACAAGTACCTTGAAATTGAGCTCAAATTAGCGAAAATTAGCGATTTTTGCCGATGTAAAAGAGTAAACAAATCAAGCCACGTGTCCAATACATGTCAACTGGTGAGTCTAGTATTCTTTCACAAGTGCACTGATACCATTTATACTGTTTTTATAATGATGCAGTAGTATACACAACAGAAAACCTTCTATTTTCAGTGAGAATAGAAATTCAAAATGGATAGCAAAAGTAATGTAAGAGGGGCCTAGAGACATGAATAATGAGCAAATAAAATGTTATTTTAGTGCCATGAATATCTGTCTTGTTTATTCTGGACCCTATTTCGAAATTGGTATCTTTTGAAATTTGTGAAAATTTGCCCAAGTTGCCAATTTCTGACCACTTTATTGGGTAGTTGAAATCAGTAAATGGGCAGATTCTTGTACTCATTCGATATAAAAAATGGAGTTCTAGGGAAATAGCTATGATTTTAGTCAGCTGCAACATTGGAATTGGCTGAAATAGGGCTCAGAGTGAGCAAAATCACCCACTTCGAGACCGCTAACTTCACAAGAGCATAATTCCGTAAGTTTTCCATCAAATTTCATACTTTTGGTGTCATGATTGGAAAAAGATTCTCTATCATTTCATAAGATTTTTTTTTTTTTTTTTTTTTTTTTTTTTTTTTTTTTTTTTTTTTTTTTTTTTTTTTTTTTTTTTTTTTTTTTTTTTTTTTTTTTTTTTTTTTTTTTTTTTTTTTTTTTTTTTTTTTTTTTTTTTTTTTTTTTTTTTTTTTTTTTTCCAAAAAAATTTTGACCCTGAGAACGAATTTGGGAGAGGGCGTCTCAACTCTCAAAGGGTTAAGGATCACTAGCTTTATTGACAAGCTTTTTTTTTTTTTTTTTTTTTTATTAACACCCTGGCCGATTCCCACCAAGGCAGGGTGGCCCGAAAAAGAAAAACTTTCACCATCATTCACTCCATCACTGTCTTGCCAGAAGGGTGCTTTACACTACAGTTTTTAAAGTGCAACATTAACACCCCTCCTTCAGAGTGCAGGCACTGTACTTCCCATCTCCAGGACTCAAGTCCGGCCTGCCGGTTTCCCTGAATCCCTTCATAAATGTTACTTTGCTCACACTCCAACAGCACGTCAAGTATTAAAAACCATTTGTCTCCATTCACTCCTATCAAACACGCTCACGCATGCCTGCTGGAAGTCCAAGCCCCTCGCACACAAAACCTCCTTTACCCCCTCCCTCCAACCTTTCCTAGGCCGACCCCTACCCCGCCTTCCTTCCACTACAGACTGATACACTCTTGAAGTCATTCTGTTTCGCTCCATTCTCTCTACATGTCCGAACCACCTCAACAACCCTTCCTCAGCCCTCTGGACAACAGTTTTGGTAATCCCGCACCTCCTCCTAACTTCCAAACTACGAATTCTCTGCATTATATTCACACCACACATTGCCCTCAGACATGACATCTCCACTGCCTCCAGCCTTCTCCTTGCTGCAACATTCATCACCCATGCTTCACACCCATATAAGAGCGTTGGTAAAACTATACTCTCATACATTCCCCTCTTTGCCTCCAAGGACAAAGTTCTTTGTCTCCACAGACTCCTAAGTGCACCGCTCACCCTTTTCCCCTCATCAATTCTATGATTCACCTCATCTTTCATAGACCCATCCGCTGACACGTCCACTCCCAAATATCTGAATACATTCACCTCCTCCATACTCTCTCCCTCCAATCTGATATCCAATCTTTCATCACCTAATCTTTTTGTTATCCTCATAACCTTACTCTTTCCTGTATTCACTTTTAATTTTCTTCTTTTGCATACCCTACCAAATTCATCCACCAACCTCTGCAACTTCTCTTCAGAATCTCCCAAGAGCACAGTGTCATCAGCAAAGAGCAACTGTGACAACTCCCACTTTGTGTGATTCTTTATCTTTTAACTCCACGCCTCTTGCCAAGACCCTCGCATTTACTTCTCTTACAACCCCATCTATAAATATATTAAACAACCACGGTGACATCACACATCCTTGTCTAAGGCCTACTTTTACTGGGAAATAATTTCCCTCTTTCCTACATACTCTAACTTGAGCCTCACTATCCTCGTAAAAACTCTTCACTGCTTTCAGTAACCTACCTCCTACACCATACACCTGCAACATCTGCCACATTGCCCCCCTATCCACCCTGTCATACGCCTTTTCCAAATCCATAAATGCCACAAAAACCTCTTTAGCCTTATCTAAATGCTGTTCACTTATATGTTTCACTGTAAACACCTGGTCCACACACCCCCTACCTTTCCTAAAGCCTCCTTGTTCATCTGCTGTCCTATTCTCCGTCTTACCCTTAACTCTTTCAATAATAATTCTACCATACACTTTACCAGGTATACTCAACAGACTTATCCCCCTATAATTTTTGCACTCTCTTTTGTCCCCTTTGCCTTTATACAAAGGAACTATGCATGCTCTCTGCCAATCCCTAGGTACCTCACCCTCTTCCATACATTTATTAAATAATTGCACCAACCACTCCAAAACTATATCCCCACCTGCTTTTAACATTTCTATCTTTATCCCATCAATCCCAGCTGCCTTACCCCCTTTCATTTTACCTACTGCCTCACGAACTTCCCCCACACTCACAACTGGCTCTTCCTCACTCCTACAAGATGTTATTCCTCCTTGCCCTATACACGAAATCATAGCTTCCCTATCTTCATCAACATTTAACAATTCCTCAAAATATTCCTTCCATCTTCCCAATACCTCTAACTCTCCATTTAATAACTCTCCTCTCCTATTTTTAACTGACAAATCCATTTGTTCTCTAGGCTTCCTTAACTTGTTAATCTCACTCCAAAGCTTTTTCTTATTTTCAACAAAATTTGTTGATAACATCTCACCCACTCTCTCATTTGCTCTCTTTTTACATTGCTTCACCACTCTCTTAACCTCTCTCTTTTTCTCCATATACTCTTCTCTCCTTGCATCACTTCTACTTTGTAAAAACTTCTCATATGCTAACTTTTTCTCCCTTACTACTCTCTTTACATCATCATTCCACCAATCGCTCCTCTTCCCTCCCGCACCCACTTTCCTGTAACCACAAACTTCTGCTGAACACTCTAACACTACGTTTATAAACCTACCCCATACCTCTTCAACCCCATTGCTTATGCTCTCATTTGCCCATCTATCCTCCAATAGCTGTTTATATCTTACCCTAACTGCCTCCTCTTTTAGTTTATAAACCTTCACCTCTCTCTTCCCTGATGCTTCTATTCTCCTTGTATCCCATCTACCTTTTACTCTCAGTGTAGCTACAACTAAGAAGTGATCTGATATATCTGTGGCACCTCTATAAACATGTACATCCTGAAGTCTACTCAACAGTCTTTTATCTACCAATACATAATCCAACAAACTTCTGTCATTTCGCCCTACATATCAAGTCCGGCAGGCCTGACTTGAGTCCTGGAGATGGGAAGTACAGTGCCTGCACTCTGAAGGAGGGGTGTAAATGTTGCAGTTTAAAAACTGTAGTGTAAAGCACCCTTCTGGCAAGACAGTGATGGAGTGAATGATGGTGAAAGATTTTCTTTTTCGGGCCACCCTGCCTTGGTGGGAATCGGCCAGTGTGATAATAAAAAATAAAAATAATAATACTTATTTATCCTCTTTTTCTTAAAATATGTATTACCTATAACTAAACCCCTTTCTATACAAAGTTCAATCAAAGGGCTCCCATTATCATTTACACCTGGCACCCCAAACTTACCTACCACACCCTCTCCTACTTTAGCATTCAGGTCCCCTACCACAATTACTCTCTCACTTGGTTCAAAGGTTCCTATACATTCACTTAACATCTCCCAAAATCTCTCTCTCTCCTCTACATTCCTCTCTTCTCCAGGTGCATACACGCTTATTATGACCCACTTTTCGCATCCAACCTTTACTTTAATCCACATAATCCTTGAATTTAAACATTCATATTCTCTTTTCTTCTTCCATAACTGATCCTTCAACATTACTGCTACCCCTTCCTTAGCTTTAACTCTCTCAGATACTCCAGATTTAATCCCATTTATTTCCCCCCACTGAAACTCCCCTACCCCCTTCAGCTTTGTTTCGCTTAGGGCCAGGACATCCAACTTCTTTTCATTCATAACATCAGCAATCATCTGTTTCTTGTCATCCGCATTACATCCACGCACATTCAAGCATCCCAGTTTTATAAAGTTTTTCTTCTTCTCTTTTTTAGTAAATGTCTACAGGAGAAGGGGTTACTAGCCCATCGCTCCCAGCATTTTAGTCGCCTCATACGACACGCATGGTTTACGGAGGAAAGATTCTTTTCCACTTCCCCATGGACAATAGAAGAAATAAAGAAGAACAAGAGCTATTTAGAAAAAGGAGAAAAACCTAGATGTATGTATATATATATGCATGTGCGTGTCTGTGAAGTGTGACCAAAGTGTAAGTAGGAGTAGCAAGATATCCCTGTTATCTAGCGTGTTTGAGACAGAAAAAGACACCAGCAATCCTACCATCATGCAAAACAGTTTCAGGTTTCTGTTTCACAGTCATCTGGCAGGACGGTAGTACTTCCCTGGGTGGTTGCTGTCTACCAACCTACTACCTACAAGCTATTTACAGGTTAAGGATTCCTAACTTTATTGACAAGCTAAGAGCTGTTACCTACGTCAGCTCATTTGAAAGTAGGGGAAATGTTTGATTTTTGCCGATGTTCAAAAGTAAACAAATGATGTCATTGTCCAATAAATGTCCAACTAGCCATTCTATTATGCAGTCATGAATGGGTTGACATTATCTGTTCAACTATTACAATATTGCAGTAGTCTGCTTAACAGTAAATCTTCTATTTTTTGTTTGAATAAAAATTCAAAATAGAAAGCAAGAGTAGTAACAGAGGGGCCTGGAGACGTGACTGATAAACAAAGAAAATGTTATTTTAGAGTCAGGAATGTCAGCATTGTTCATTCTGGACCTTATTTTGAAATTGTCATATTTTTTAATTTTCGTGAAATTGGCCAAATTGCAAATTTCTGACCACGTTATTGGGTAGTTGAAATCAGTAAATGGGCAGTTTTTTGTACTCAATCGATAGAAAAAATGGAGTTCTGAAGAAATAGCTATGAGTTTGGTCGACTAGAACAAATGAATTAGCCGAAAATAGGGCTCAAAGTGGGCGAAATCGCCGATTTGTAAATATAGCTGAGGTCGCTAACTTTGCAAGAGCACAATTCTGTCAGTTTTCCATCAAATTTCGTTTTTTTTTGCTGTCATTATAATCGGGAAAAGATTCTCTATCATTTCATAATTTTTTTTTTTTTTTTTTTTTTTTTTTTTTTTTTTTTTTTCCCCACACCCGGGGACACCTCAGGATTGGGGGTTGCGACAGTCAAGGAGTTAATAGGCTTATTCCCTTATTCTCACACACTTTTATCCTCTGTTCTCTTGTACAGTGAACTTTGCCAGTCCTGAGCTACCTTCCTTTCATGCATACAGTGAACAAATACACCAGTCACCCCAAAACTATATTCCCATCTGCTTTTAACATTTTTGTTTGAATTCTATCTACCCCATCCTTAAAGGTGTTATCCTATCTAATCCTATCCTCATACCTCTCTGACCAAAGCAAGGACTTGTGTTGATGAAGAGAAGGCAATGTGCAGTGTTAATATTATGCAGAGAATTCTGAGTTTAGAGATTAGTAAGAGATTATTAATAAGAGGATGGAGTAAGGGTTGATGTTGTTTGGAGATATAGAGAGGATGGAGCAAAATAGAATGACTAGGAGGGCATATAAATCTGGGGTGGAGGGAAGGAGAGTATAGGTCGTCCCAGGAAGGGTTGGAGGGTGGTTTTGAGTGCTAGGGGCTTTGGCATCCAACAGACTTGTGTGAGCACGTTATGAAGGAATGGATGTAAGTGGTTTTTGTGATTTTGATATGCTGTTGGAGTGTGAGCAAAGTAACTTATATGAAAGGGTTCAGGAAATCTGGTTAGCCAGAAGTGAATCCTGGAGATTGGGAAGTATGCTATCTGCACCCTGAAAGATAGGGTAGGGATGTTTCAGTTTAGAAAGTCATCTGAGGTATGATGGAAGCATGCTTCTGGGAAGGCAGTGATTGAGTGAATGCCAGTGATTGAATGAATGTCCCTTGCTCTGGGCATTTTAGTCACCTTTTATGACATGTATGGCTTACAGAGGAAGGATTTTTTCCGTCTTCCAATGGAAATAAAAGGAAATAATATACGAATGGTTCAGAAAATAGCAGAAAACCCAGATGGGTGTATACACACATGGGGTTGGCATAGACCACTAACCACAGTCTAAGGGTAACTGTGGACGGTGACACTTCCGCACTGCGCTACTCTGAGACCTCTCTCCCTGCTTTGGTTGCTCTCTTGCAACATTGCACAGCTCCTGATAACACACTGACAAGTGTGAAAGTACTAGAGCTAAAGTCCCCATCCCCTGGCTTGTCTTGCATATTTAACCCTTTCAGGGTCGGAAGGCCCTCTCCCAAACCTGTTCTCAGGGTCGGTAAAAATTAAAAAAAAAAAAAATCTTATGAAAAGATAGTTTTTTTTTTTCTAAATTTTATAGGCTAAACAAAAATTTTCTTACCATCAATACTTACCAAGATATGGAGGCATGAATTTGACAGAGAATGACCGGCATATGGTAACGTCGCCGACTGCCGGTCACCCGGTATTACTTTATTTTATTCTTTAGGTACTATTTTCTATTATTTTTTTTTTTTCCAAGTAACTTTTATGGCCTGTGAGACCAATATGAGCACTATTTTGTAAGTTATTTCTTTTTCTATACTATGCAATAACTGCATAAACACTGTTGTCACTGTTTTGTTTACAAAACTTATTTACACAAACGAACGTTACAAAATGTTGTTTATTACTATTTTTCTATATTTTATATACACATGTACAGTCACAGGACATGTTTTTAGAAGTTCTGCAGCCTGTGGAAGTCTTTGAAACATGGTGTCATGCACAATGGTGTTTTACACTCCTCACATATAAAACGAGTGTCTCTGCGTTGTTGTGGGCATTTTTTTGTGTGTGTGCACTGACATAACACCTCTTCTGAGCCTTTTTCTTGAAAGCAGTAGTAGGCAATTTTGTTAGGAAGTGATCACCATGCTTCAGACAAGAAGGTAGTTGTTGATAATTACGTGGGCGGTTGTCTATTGCAGGTGCTGTTCCTTGGTACTTGATTATTATTTGTCTGATGACAGACAAAATTTGCCATATGGTGGTTTGTTTCTGGTCCTCATCTTATAAGCATTGAGCATGGAAATGTCCAGAATATGGAAAAAGAGCTTATGTACCACTTATAACTCTTGCAAACACAATCAGCAAACCCAATCTGCATGTCACATTTCTCCACTGAAAGCATTTTGAGGGTGTAGTCAATCACAGCTGCAGGTTTTAGACTGGGTTCATTGCTTTCTCTATGCTGCCTGCCAGTGTCTGCCATTTCATTAGGGTGAACTGATGACAACAATGTGACATCTCGTTTGTCATGCCACTGAAATGCCATGATGTCATTGGCAGCAAACGCCTGCACCTCACCTCTGCGAGTGCCAGCGTCGAAATTGGGCATATGTTTACGATTTGCATGCACTGTGTCACACACATCTGTCATGTTCACTTGCAAGAAATCACTGAGTAAAGGGCTTGTGTACCAGTTATCAGTATATAATATATGCCCCTTACCAAGATATGGTTCCATCATTGTTCTAACCACATCACCGGAGATACCCAGTAACTTCCTGGTATCTCGCAATGTATTACTTCCAGTGTACACAATTATATTGAATGCAAGACCACTGTAACAATCACAAAGCACAAACAACTTTATACCAAAGCATTTCCTCTTGCTTGGTATGTATTGCTTGAATGAGTCTTCCTTTGAACAGAATCAAAGACTCATCAATAACAAGCTTCCTGAAGGGATAAAAATACATATTGAATTTCTGTTTCAGATACACAAACACATTCCTAATCTTATATAACCTGTCGTTTCTGTCAGGCCTGGTTTTGTCTGAAAAGTGAAGCATACGTAATAGTAGCACAAATCGATTCACTCCTATTATATCACTGAAACCTGGGGTTGCAATCAGGCGGTCTGTTGACCAGTATGATTTCACGCTGTGCTTATACACATGTGGCATAAGCATTATTGTGGCAAACAAAAGATAAACCTCAGCCACAGTTGTCTCCTTCCACTGGTGTAGGCGTGAGTTTGGTGAAAGTATTGTGTTTGCCATGGTGTACTCATAGTATCTTTTGCTCTCCCTGACAATAATTTCCATCAGGGGTTCGTCAAAGAATAACTCAAAACATTCCAGTTCACTGGCATTGTTCCCAAGTGTACAAGATGGCCATATTCCACTTTGACTTTCATCAAAGTGATGGGGATTGGGAACAAAATTGGCAGCTTTCTGCCAATCCCAGGTGCGGTCTGCTGGTGGGTACTGGATATTGACAGGTGGTTGTGGTTGTGGTTGTGGAGGCTGGTGTGGTGGGTGGGTGGGGGATGGTGGCCTTCGTTGTAGATCAGCTGAGGCAGCAGCGTGGGTGGCAGCATGGCCCATTGCTGGTGCCTCATGGCCGGCACCACCACTACCACCACCATGCACATATTCCATCCCAATTGCAACACTATCATCTTCATTTTCACTGTCTGTTCCTGTTGTACAGCCATGGGATGTTCTCTGAAATGTACTCCTTCCCCTTGGAATAGCATATGGCACAGTACCAGAGTGCATATATCGTATATACTCACGCTTCACTGGAGAATATTTCACTTCACTATCACTACTGGAACTGTTTTCAAGAGCTTGTAGTTCATATTCACTATCACTATCAACACTAATGCTCACATCTGAGTCCGGGATTTGGGAAAATAGGAGTTTCCTCTTTGATTCTGGTACAACTGAACATGAACAAGACGGCCCAGCAGCAGAGGTGGAAGGCTGAGGGTCATCTGGGTTTTCCTTACTATTACCGGTATTATGGTCATTAGTTTCGGTCACAACCTCATCAAAACCTTGAAACTCTTCTTCACTGGCACTTCCATCTGTATTAGAACTGTCACTGGGGAACAAAAGTGTCCCAATTCGCCGAGGAGTGAGGAGCTTCTTACAGCGAGGCATGGTGAACAAGGTCTACTAAAATGGCATTCCCACAATGTGCCACTGGGTCCCAGAATTTTTTTCTACCACGCACACCGTTCACACACACCCATTCTCTCACATCTAGGCATACCAGCTGTTTCCCACTTAATTTGAAGCCACTAGAATTTATGCGTACTAGTACGGCACCAACCCTGAAAGGGTTAAGATCGCCAGTATGCGATTGTTTGTAATACATAATATTTACGTATATTTTCAAGAAAGTCTAGGAAACGAATGGATTTTTCAGTTAACCCGTAAACGGTCCAAACGTATATATGTTTTTTCAGCATTTGAAAGTATGTAAAAAAAGTAGATCATCTTTTTTCTTTTTAACATTTGAAAATGTGTAAAAAACTTTGTTCTACTTTTTTTTTTGTTATATTTGAAAATATGTAAAAAAAAATGTTGATCTACTTTTGGAGCATTACACATGTGAACGTAGATCTGCTTGGACTGTTTACAGGTTAAAAACAGAGTAGGGGAGTTAGCAAATGGGGAGATGGAGGCATTGGGTTGATGGCGAGAATATTTTGAGGAACTTTTAAATGTTGACGAAGAAAGGGAGGCGGTAATTTCATGCACTGGCCAGGGAGGTGTATCATCTTTTAGGAGTGAAGAAGAGCAGGATGTGAGTGTGGGGGAGGTGCTTGAGGCATTACATAGAATGAAAGGGGATAAAGCAGGTGGAACTGATGGGATCATGACAGAAATGTTATAAGCAGGGGGGGACATAGTGTTGGAGTGGTTGGTATTTTTGTTTAACCGTTTGACTGTTTCAGGCCCCTTTCTGAAACTGTCATTCTGTCGCTAAATTTTTAAAAAAAAAAAAATTATTTTTTCTTATGAAATGATAGAGAATCTTTTCCCGATGGTAATGACACCAAAAGTTTGAAATTTGGTCGAAAACTCATGGAATTACGCTCCCGCGAAGATAGCGGTTTCAGCGACATATGCGTATCGGCGATTTCGCCGACTTTGAGCCCTATTTTCACCCAATTCCGTTGTTTCAGTTGACCAAACTCATAGCTATTTCTTTAGAACTCCATTTTATCAGCTGAGTACAAGAAACCTCCCATTTACCAATTTGGACTACCCAATATTGTGGTCAGAAATTGGCAATTTGGCCAATTTCACACAAACTAAAAAAGATGCCAATTTCAAAATAGGGTCCAGAATAAACAAGGTAGACATTCTTGGCACTAAAATAACATATCCTCTGTTCATTAGTCACATTATTATTAGCCACATTATTATTGCTTTCTATTTTTATTTTTTATTCATACAAAAAAATACAAAATTTACTGTTATGCAGACTACTGCATTATTGTAAAAATGGTATAAATAATATCAGTGCACTAGTGAAAGAATATTAGACTCCCCAGTTGACATGTATTGGACTTGTGGTGTGATTTGTTTACTCCTGAACATTGGTAAAAATCTAACATTTCCGCTAATTTGAGCTCAGTTTCAAGGTCGTTTTCATCGTCAAAGTAATGAAAATCATCTCTATTTCTGTAATATCTTTTCCATTTTATCACCTAAGACCATGAAAACGCAAATATATCAATAAATACTATACAAAAATACACCTCAAATTCAGCGTTTTAATCCAAAAAAAACGATCAGTTTTTTTTCTCATTACGCACTGTGTGCTGCAGGATTTTTTTATGTGGTGCACACTGACCACCCAGACATATTCTCTCACATGTGGGCCTACCAGCTTTCTTCCGCTTGATTTGAAGCCGCTAGAATTATTGAGTATATATACGTTTGAAACACTGGCTCGTAAGACGTATATATACGACCAAAACAGTCAAAGGGTTAATAAATGTATGAAAGAGGGGAAGGTACCTAGGGAGTAGCGGAGAGCATGTATAGTCCCTTTATATAAAGGGAAGGGGGACAAAAGAGATTGTAAAAATTATAGAGGAATAAATTTGCTGAGTATACCACGAAAAGTGTACAGTAGGGTTATTATTGAAAGAATTAGAGGCAAGACAGAATGTAGAATTGCGGATGAGCAAGGAGGTTTTAGAGTGGGTAGGGGATGTGTAGATCAAGTGTTTACATTGAAGCATATATGTGAACAGTATTTAGATAAAGGTAGGGAAGTTTTTATTGCATATATAATATATAATTATAACTGGTTTCCCTGAATCCCTTCACCATACATTACCCTGCTCACACTCCAACAGCTCGTCAGGTCCCAAAAACCATTCGTTTCCATTCACTCCTATCTAACATGCTCACGTACGCTTGCTGGAAGTCCAAACCCCTCGCCCACAAAACCTCCTTTACCCCCTCCCTCCCAACCTTTTCGAGGATGACCCCTACCCCGCCTTCCTTCCCCTTCAGATTTATATGCTCTACATGTCATTCTACTTCGATCCATTCTCTCTAAATGACCAAACCACCTCAACAACCCCTCTTCAGCCCTCTGACTAATACCTTTATTAACTCCACATCTAATTTCCACACTCTGAATTTTCTGCATAATATTTACACCACACACTGCCCTTAGACAGGACATCTCCACTACCTCCAGTCACCTCCAACCACCTCCTCGCTGCAGCATTTACAACCCAAGCTTCACACCCATAAAAGAGTGTTGGTATCACTATACAGTGGACCCCCGGTTAACGATATTTTTTCAATCCAGAAGTATGTTCAGGTGCCAGTACTGACCGAATTTGTTCCCATAAGGAATATTGTGAAGTAGATTAGTCCATTTCAGACCCCCAAACATACACGTACAAACGCACTTACATAAATACACTTACATAATTGGTCGCATTCGGAGGTGATCGTTATGCGGGGGTCCGCTGTACTTTCATACATTCCCTTCTTTGCCTCCATAGATAACTTTTTTTGTCTCCACATGTACCTCAACGCACCACTCGTCTTTTTTCCTTCATCAATTCTATGGTTAACTTCATCCTTCATAAACCCATCCACTGACACATCAACTCCCAAATATCTGAAAACATTCACTTCTTCCATACTCCCTCTTTCCAATGTGATATCCAATTTTTCTTTATCTAAATCATTTGATACCTTTATCACCTTACTCTTATCTATGTTCACTTTCAACTTTCAACCTTTACACACCCTCCCAAAGTTGTCCACTTACCTTTGCAACTTTAGAATCTCCCATAAGCACAGTATTATCAGCAAAAAGTAACTGTGGCAACTCCCATTTTGTATTTGATTCCCCATAATTTAATCCCACCCCTCTCCCCAACACCCTAGCATTTACTTCTTTTACAACCCCATCTATAAATATATTAAACAACCATGGTGACATTACACATCCCTGTCTAAGGTCTACTTTTACCAGGAAGTAATCTCCCTCTCTTCTACACACCCTAACCTGAGCCTCACTATCCTCATAAAAACTTTTTAAAGCATTTAGGAACTTACTATTTATTCCATTTACTTGCAACATCTGCCACATTGCTCCCCTATCCACCCTATCATATGCCTTTTCTAAATCCATAAATGCAATGAAAACTTCCCTACCTTTATCTAAATACTGTTCACATATAGTAGGGCCCCACTTATACGGCTGGTTAGGTTCCAGGCTACCGCCGTAAAGCGGAAACCGCCGTAAAGTGGAACACCCTTTTTTTCCACTTACAAATGCATACAAACACTAGATAACAAGTTTACACTAACATATATTAAGTTAGCAATAGAACCAGGCATCAAAAAACAATAAAAAAGTACAATACACACATAGTGCACTCATTACTTACCTTAAAATATTTATAGTCTTAATCTAGGGTGAGACAAGTAGTATTTATTGTAAGAAATCAAGTGTGGTATGTATGGTAGTCAGTCAGGCTACCATACCAGGCCACCCCACCCACACATACAATTCTATGATACTTAAGCATCCCAGAGCGATAAAGTGTATATACAGTTCACTCAGTACTTACCTTGAAATACAGTGAGGGCCCCGCTTTACGGCGTTTCACTTTACGGCATTCCTCTAATACGGTCATTTCAAATTATGACCAAAACTCGCTATACGGCTCCCCCCACCTGACTTTCTAATACGGTCACCGTGCCCCACCCTGTTTGTTTACATTCTCCGTGAGCTCAGTAAGCACTAAGTCTCTCCATTTTGTCTGGAAACTCCAAAATTTCAAATGTTTTTAAAAGTTATTTCATATTTTATATATACTCTGATAATTATTTATTTATTTATTTATTTATTTATTTCCAATTTGTGCACACATACAGAGGTACAAAAAAAATACAGATAAGAGCAGTATGCCAAAGCCACTTATACTATGCATAGCATTACGGGCTGGCTTAAAATTAACTTAAGATTAACTAAGCAATGATTATTATTATTATTATTATTATAATCAAAAAGAAGCGCTAAGCCACAAGGACTATACAGCGCTGCTACTAAGCAATGATGAAATCAGTGATAAAACATTAATGTAAACAGATAACTATAAAGCACAAGTGAGTATTACAAAGACAGGTCATATGGTTGCATTCAGTTAGGTAGTGATTCTGTTAGGTAGTGTATTTAAAAAATAATAAAGTTAGATTGGGTTTTAGGTTTAACATTTATGTGATATAATTGTGAGAAACATTTAAGATATACAATTTATAATGTTCAGTTATTCAGTATTTATTTGGTTTTGGGTGAGTAAGTAATCTTTGAGAAGAGACTTGAATTTATAAACAGGTTGTGTTTCTTTTATATTTACAGGTAATGAATTCCAGATTTTAGGGCCTTTTATGTGCATTGAGTTTTTGCATAGTGTGAGATGGACACGAGGAACATCAAAGAGTGATCTGTGCCTTGTGTTATGGTCATGTGTTCTGTTGAGGTTGGCAAGGAGATGTTTGAGGGGAGGGTTAATATCAGAGTTAAGTGTTCTATGTATGTAATAGGTGCAGTAATAAGTATGGATGTTTTGTATGGTGAGTAGGTTTAGTGTATTGAATATTGGTGGAGTGTGCTGCCTGTAGTGAGAATTTGTTATCATTCTAACTGCAGCCTTTTGTTGGGTAATTAGTGGTCTGAGATGGTTAATTGTATACCTGTATGTATTGTATACCTGTACCTAAATAAACTTACATACTGTGCTGGCATGCAGGTAAACATTAAAATCGGTAAGTGTCTTATGTCTCCAGACGTCATATTAGTAATGATAATAATAATCATCGAGTCATTTAAATGTCGTATATTATGTTAATATACACATTTTCATTAATCCATCTATGATATTTTTTCAAAATTATATAATAAACACGATGCATAACATATAAATAAGATAAATACACCCCACAGTAGAATAAATAAACATAAATGTGAGATGTGGTAGCAGACGACTTGCACAAGTGACGCCATATTAGAAATGATAATAATAATAATAACAATACTCACCGAGTCATTAAATGTCGTATATTACGTTAATATACACATTTTCATTAATCCATCCATGATATTTTTTTCAAAATTATATAATAAACACGATACATAACATAAAAAGATGATAAATACACCCCACAATAGAATAAATAAACATAAATATAAGATGTGGGAGCCAGATAACTTGTACAAGTGACGGCAAGAATAACATTTTCACTAATCTAACATAAGAGAAAATGTGTTACTGGGGGTAACTGTAGAAAATTATTCCTTTCATATGTATGTAAGTTTATTCAGGTATACACAAATACAGTTACATAGATTATCATACATAACAACATATGTGTAGAGAACCTAGGATAACCCAAAAAAGTCAGTGTGACTTATTTCCATTGCCTTCACTCAGAGCTTCATTTCTTCTCAAAATGATGTTACATGAGAATGGGAGTGTTCTTCTTTATTAATTCTACCGTATCAATGTAGAGACAACCTGTACACAATGTAACTTGTACACAAACCAGACGTGTACACTTCGTTTGTTTACAAAACTTACGTTCGCCTGGTTTGTTTACATAACTCTGCGCCTGTCCCCTCTCATGTACTCATTCTTTCTCTCTCTCATTTATTCGTTTTATCTCATTTACTTACTCCTGACCCTACATTAAGACTACAAATATTTTAAGGTAAGTAATGAGTGAACTGTATATACATTTTATCGCTCTGGGATGCTTAAATATCATAGAATAGTATGTGTGGGTGGGTTGGCCTGGTATGGTAGCCCGGCTGACTACCATACATACCACACTTGATTTCTTACAATAAATACTACTCATCTCACCCTATATTTTAAGGTAAGTAATGAGTGAACTGTATATACATTTTATCGCTCTGGGATGCTTAAATATCATAGAATAGTATGTGTGGGTGGGGTGGCCTGGTAAGGTAGCCTGGCTGATTACCATACATACCACACTTGATTTCTTACAATAAATACTACTTGTCTCACCCTAGATTAAGACTATAAATATTTTAAGGTAAGTAATGAGTGCACTATGTGTGTATTGTACTTTTTTATTGTTTTTTAATGCCTGGTTTTATTGCTAACTTAATATATGTTAGTGTAAACTTGTTATCTAGTGTTTGTATGCATTTATAAGTGGAAAAAAAAGGGTGTTCCACTTTACGGCGGTTTCCGCTTTACGGCAGTAGCCTGGAACCTAACCTGCCGTATAAGTGGGGCCCTGCTGTATAGGGTGAGATAAGTAGTATTTATTGTAAAAAATCAAGTGTGGTATGTATGGTAGTCAGCCGGGCTACCATACCAGGCCAACCCACCTACACATAATATTTTATTACATTTAAGCATCCCAGAGCGATAAAATGTATATACAGTTCACTCATTACTTACCTTAAAATATTTGTAGTCTTAATGTAGGGTCAGGAGTAAGTAAATGAGATAAAACGAATAAATGAGAGAAAGAATGAGTGCATAAGAGAGGACAGGCGCAGAGTTATGTAAACAAACCAGGCGAAGGTAAGTTTTGTAAACGAAGTGTACACGTCTGGTTTGTGTACAAGTTACATTGTGTACAGGTTGTCTCTACATTGATATGGTAGAATAAATAAAGAAGAACACTCCCATTCTCATGTAACATCATTTTGAGAAGAAATGTTGTTAGGTAAGACACACATGCAACAGTTAGACAACTTTATTCCGAAACGTTTCGCCTACACAGTAGGCTTCTTCAGTCGAATACAGAAAGTAGGCAGGAACAGTAGAGATGTGAAGACGATGTAATCAGTCCATCACCCTTAAAGTCGTAGAATTTGAGGTTGTCAGTCCCTCGGCCTGGAGAAGTTCAGTTCCATAGTCAGGATAGTTCCTGACTATGGAACTGAACTTCTCCAGGCCGAGGGACTGACAACCTCAAATTCTACGACTTTAAGGGTGATGGACTGATTACATCGTCTTCACATCTCTACTGTTCCTGCCTACTTTCTGTATTCGACTGAAGAAGCCTACTGTGTAGGCGAAACGTTTCGGAATAAAGTTGTCTAACTGTTGCATATGTGTCTTACCTAACAACCTGTCGGTATTGTATACCATTTTGATGTTCATCTTGAGAAGAAATGATGCTCTGAGTGAAGGCAATGGAAATAAGTCACTCTGACTTTGTTGGGTTATCCTAGGTTCTCTACACATATGTTGTTATGTATGATAATTCTATGTAACTGTATTTGTGTATACCTGAATAAACTTACATACATACGAAAGGAATAATTTTCTGCAGTTACCCCCAGTAACACATTTTCTCTTATGTTAGATTAGAGAAAATGTTATTCTTGGCATCACTTGTACAAGTTATCTGGCTACCACATCTCATATTTATGTTTATTTATTCTATTGTAGGGTGTATTTATCATCTTTTTATATTATGTATCGTGTTTATTATATAATTTTGAAAAAATATCATGGATGGATTAATGAAAATGTGTATATTAACGCAATATACAACATTTAATGAGACTCGGTGATTATTATTATTATCATTTCTAATATAGCATCACTTGTGCAAGTCGTCTGCTACCACATCTCATATTTATGTTTATTTATTCTATTGTGGGGTGTATTTATCATCTTATGTTATGTATCGTGTTTATTATATAATTTTGAAAAATATCATAGATGGATTAATGAAAATGTGTATTTAACGTAATATATGACATTTAAATGAGACTCGATGATTATTATTATCATTACTAATATGACGTCTGGAGACATAAGACACTCTTACTGATTTTAATGTGTACCTGCATGCCAGCACAGCATGTAAGTTTATTTAAGTACAGTTATACATAAGTATAATTATCAGAGTATATATAAAATATGAAATAACTTTTAAAAACATTTGAAATTTTGGAGTTTCCAGACAAAATGGAGAGACTTAGTGCTTACTGAGCTCACGAAGAATGTAAACAAACAGGGTGGGACGCGGTGACCGTATTAGAAAGTCAGGTGGGGGGAGCCATATAGCGAGTTTTGGTCATAATTTGAAATGACCGTATTAGCGGAACGCCGTAAAGTGAAATGCCGTAAAGCGGGGCCCTGCTGTATATGCTTTAATGTAAACACTTGATCTACAATTCCCCTACCCACTCTAAAGCTCTTTTGTCCCCCTTCCCTTTATAAAGGAACTTTACTATTGACTATTATCAATATATGTAATAATATTTCAAATATATTAACACTAATGTTAACCAGAACCAGTGCACATTGACAGTAGCAAAACTTCAGTAAGGAGATAAATATAAGCCCATAGAATATATATTGAGTAGAAATCCTAAGAGGGAGTGGCTGTGAAATAAAAATCGATGCACCAGTTTTCAGTTATACCCATTCTTCATTTATTCAGATTGTCTACAGTAAATGTATTTACCACTCACTATAAGCTAAGGATGTGTGTACTGTATATGGAATTTTTAGGCCTAGCTCTATTGCTCACTTAATATATGATAGGGTAAACATGTTTTCAGGTTTTATATGCATTTGAAAGCGAGAAAAGGCTATGATTGACTTTACAATGGTAGCCTGGAATGTAACCTTCTGTATAAATGGAGCCCTCCTGTGTTATGTTATGTGCAAGTACACCTTTACCACATTACACTAATGTTATAGTGATTCCCTAGACACAGGATTTTTCAATGGCACATTTAGTGCTTCCCCATGAATGTAATATGAAAAATAAGAGCTAGTGTCCCCTAAGACTTGTTTTTACTGGTATTTCTTGTTGATGAGTTGCAAGGTAGAGTGCCACAAGTGACTTAGCCTTAGAAGGAATGTAAAATCCTTTGCTACTTCTCTCCAATTTTTTTTTTCTTCTTTGTGATGTACAGAAGGACCCCTATATCTTATAAATTTAGGATTCTGCTAAAAAATCATCTTATCTCACAATATTAACCAAATCAACCAAACATCTACTGGCTAGTTTTATCATATGACCTACTGACTTTTAATTCTGCCATTCCATAAAATATTACCATCTGCACCATTCCTTGTAAATTAGATTTTGTACTAAGTACGTATACATAAGATTTATTAAGCCCAAATAAGATTGTAAAACAGCTAACCACTCTTCTATGTTTAGTTTTAAGTAATAATTACTATGTACTATTATTTTATCTAGTTTTAAGTGTGGTGGAGGTACGTGAGGCATTACGTTAAATGAAAGGGGGTAAAGCAGCTGGAACTGATGGGATCATGACAGAAATGTTAAAAGCAGGGGGGGATATAGTGTTGGAGTGGTTGGTACTTTTGTTTAATAAATGTATGAAAGAGAGGAAGGTACCTAGGGATTGGCGGAGAGCATGTATAGTCCCTTTATATAAAGGGAAAGGGGACAAAAGAGACTAAAAATTATAGAGGAATAAGTTTACCGAGTATACCAGGAAAAGTGTACGGTAACGTTATAATTGAAAGAATTAGAGGTAAGACAGAATGTTGGATTGCGGATGAGCAAGGAGGTTTCAGAGTGGGTAGGGGATGTGTAGATCAAGTGTTTACATTGAAGCATATATGTGAACAGTATTTAGATAAAGGTAGGGAAGTTTTTATTGCATTTATGGATTTAGAAAAGGCATATGATAGAGTGGATAGAGGAGCAATGTGGCAGATGTTGCAAGTATATGGAATAGGTGGTAAGTTATTAAATGCTGTAAAGAGTTTTTATGAGGATAGTGAGGCTCAGGTTAGGGTGTGTAGAAGAGAGGGAGACTACTTCCCAGTAAAAGTAGGTCTTAGACAGGGATGTGTAATGTCACCATGGTTGTTTAATATATTTATAGATGGGGTTGTAAAGGAAGTAAATGCTAGGGTGTTCGGGAGAGGGGTGGGATTAAATTTTGGGGAATCAAATTCAAAATGGGAATTGACACAGTTACTTTTTGCTGATGATACTGTGCTTATGGGAGATTCTAAAGAAAAATTGCAAAGGTTAATGGATGAGTTTGGGAATGTGTGTAAAGGTAGAAAGTTGAAAGTGAACATAGAAAAGAGAAAGGTGATGAGGGTATCAAATGATTTAGGTAAAGAGAAATTGGATATCAAATTGGGGAGGAGGAGTATGGAAGAAGTGAATGTTTTCAGATACTTGGGAGTTGACATGTCGGCAGATGGATTTATGAAGGATGAGGTTAATCATAGAATTGATGAGGGAAAAAAGGTGAGTGGTGCGTTGAGGTATATGTGGAGTCAAAAAACGTTATCTATGGAGGCAAAGAAGGGAACGTATGAAAGTATAGTAGTACCAACACTCTTATATGGGTGTGAAGCTTGGGTGGTAAATGCAGCAGCGAGGAGACGGTTGGAGGCAGTGGAGATGTCCTGTTTAAGGGCAATGTGTGGTGTAAATATTATGCAGAAAATTCGGAGTGTGGAAATTAGGAAAAGGTGTGGAGTTAATAAAAGTATTAGTCAGAGGGCAGAAGAGGGGTTGTTGAGGTGGTTTGGTCATTTAGAGAGAATGGATCAAAGTAGAATGATGTGGAAAGCATATACTGTAAATCTATAGGGGAAGGAAGGCGGGGTAGGGGTCGTCCTCGAAAGGGTTGGAGAGAGGGGGTAAAGGAGGTTTTGTGGGCAAGGGGCTTGTACTTCCAGCAAGCGTGCGTGAGCGTGTTAGATAGGAGTGAATGGAGACGAATGGTACTTGGGACCTGACGATCTGTTGGAGTGTGAGCAGGGTAATATTTAGTGAAGGGATTCAGGGAAACCGGTTATTTTCATATAGTCGGACTTGAGTCCTGGAAATAGGAAGTACAATGCCTGCACTTTAAAGGAGGGGTTTGGGATATTGGCAGTTTGGAGGGATATGTTGTGTATCTTTATATGTGTATGCTTCTAAACTGTTGTATTCTGAGCACCTCTGCAAAAACAGTGATAATGTGTGAGTGTGGTGAAAGTGTTGAATGATGATGAAAGTATTTTCTTTTTGGGGATTTTCTTTCTTTTTTGGGTCACCCTGCCTCGGTGGGAGACGGCCGACTTGTTAAAAAAAAAAAAATGTTATAAATAATAATAGTACATATTATTAATAACATGTATTATTATTAATATGTATGTATTTAATAACATATATGTTATAAATAATAATAGTACATATTATTATTAATCACCCTGCTTCGGTGGGAGACGGCCGACTTGTTGAAAAAAGAAAAATTAATAACATGTATTATTATTAACATGTATGTTATTAAATACCATTGCCTCAATCACTGCCTCTACCACTCCAGTCACACTCAATCTACAAGCACCAAACACAATGAATTATTGTGAAATGTTTGGAAGAGCAGGGAGACTAATGTTCACTCCAGCATAAACAAAGTCACACTGACGATGTGTCAACCACTCCCTCGTATTTTTGTACAATTTCCTTCTTCGATTATATCATATTTATTATTATTATTATTATTATTATTATTATTATTATTATTACTACTACTATTGTTATTATTAGCTGTAGCAGAAATGTTTAATTCTTTGCAGTGTTAAAGAGTAAACGCACGATGTCACCGTCTAATACCTGTTCGAATAGCCATTCCAATATGAAGTCATGAATGGGTTTACATTATTTATACTGTAGTTTAATAGCAAATAATGAATAAACAAAACACTCACCACACTGAGTGGTGGGAGTGCTGGCTGCCAGTTGCGGGGGTCGGAGGGAGGGTAGTAGGGACTCACAGGTGGCGGGAAACTTAAATATGATTTGGCGGCTGGGAATTTGGTGGCTGGGAATTTGGCGGTTGGGAATTCGCGAATGTGTGAAGCCCGTGAAAGTTGAAAACGTGAATGTTGAGGGAGACCTGTACTTACCTGTTACGTATAAAGTTTAATTTATAAATTATGCACAATAAGTGGAGAATTATCACTTTCACTGATGGGGAGCACTTCACGGCTTCTCTTAGGCTTTGAAAAACTGCCAGCTCCTCTACTTTTGTGCTTTGGATACTGAATCAGTGGATATGGGGGTTCTACTGTATTCATTGTTCATTGATGGAATTAGTGTATGTGTGAAAACTCGTGTTTAAAAAAGAATCTCAGAGGTAAAATCAGTAAATTCTGCAGTTTACTGGAACAGTTTTTTATTAAATCTGTAGAAGGAAGGCGGGGTAGGGGTCGTCCTCGAAGAGGTTGGAAGGAAGGGGTAAGGGAGGTTTTGTGGGCGAGGGGCTTGGATTTCCAGCAGGCGTGCATGAGTGTGTTCGATAGGAGTGATTGGAGACGAATGGTATTTGGGACCTGACGATCTGTTGGAGTGTGAGCAGGGTAATATTTAGTGAAGGGATTCAGGGAAACCGGTTATTTTTATATAGCCGGACTTAAGTCCTGGAAATGGGAAGTACAGTGGACCCCCGCATAACGATATTAATCCGTTCATGAGAGCTCATTGTTATGCGAAATTATCATTATGCTAATGAATTTTCCCCATAAGAAATAATGGAAATCAAATTAATCCGTGCAAGACACCCCAAAGTATGAAAAAAAAACATTTTTACCACATGAAATATTAATTTTAATACACACAAACTGAAAAAGGCATGCACAATTACATGACACTTACCTTTATTGAAGATCTGGTGATGATTGATGGGATGGGAGGAGGAGAGAGTCTTAATGTTTAGAAGGGGAATCCCCTTCCATTAAGACTTGAGGTGTCAAGTCCTTTTCTGGGGTTACTTCCCTTCTTCTTTTAATGCCACTAGGACCAGCTTCAGAGTCACTGGACTTCTGTCGCACAACATATCTGTCCATAGTGGCCTGTACCTCTCGTTCCTTTATGACTTCCCTAAAGTGTTTCACAACATTGTCAGTGTAATAGTCACCAGCACGGCTTGCAATAGCTGTGTGAGGGTGATTTTCATCCATAAAGGTTTGCACTTTCAGCCACATTGCACAGATTTCCTTGATCTTTGTAGTAGGCAACTTCTTCAATTTCTCTCTCCCCTCCTCCGAACCAGTTTCCTCAGGTCTGGCCTCTTGCTGTTGAAGTTGATCTAGCAGCTCATCAGTGGTTAGTTCTTCATTGTCCTCCTCCACCAACTCTTCCACATCATCCCCACTAACCTCCAACCCCAAGGACTTCCCCAATGCCACAATTGATTCCTCAACTGGCATAGGATTCCTAGGGTTAGCCTCAAACCCTTCAAAATCCCTTTGGTCTACACATTCTGGCCACAGTTTCTTCCAAGCAGAGTTCAAGGTCCTCTTAGTCACTCCCTCCCAAGCCTTACCTATAAGGTTTACACAATTGAGGATATTAAAGTTCTCTCTCCAAAACTCTCTTAGTCATTTGAGTTTCTGAGGTCACTACAAAGCACCTTTCAAACAGAGCTTTTGTGTACAGTTTTTTGAAGTTTGCAGTAACCTGCTGGTCCATGGGCTGCAGGAGAGGAGTGGATTTAGGAGGCAAAAACTTCACCTTAATGAACCTCAGGTCCCCATAAAGTCGCTCTGCCACATCTGTAGAATGACCAGGGGCATTGTCTAACACCAGGAGGCACTTAAGGTCTAATTTCTTTTCAGTTAGGTAATCTTTCACATTGGGGGCAAATGCATGGTGTAACCAGTCATAGAAAAAGTCCCTAGTGACCCATGCCTTACTGTTTGCCCTCCACAGCACAGACAAATTAGCCTTGAGGATATTCTTTTGCCTGAACGCTCTGGGAGTTTCTGAGTGATACACTAATAAAGGCTTCACTTTGCAATCACCACTAGCATTGGAACACATCAACAGAGTAAGCCTGTCTTTCATAGGCTTATGTCCTGGGAGTGCCTTTTCCTCCTGAGTAATGTAGGTCCTGCTTGGCATTTTCTTCCAAAACAGGCCTGTTTCATCACAATTAAACACTTGTTCAGGTTTCAGTCCTTCACTGTCTATGTACTCCTTGAATTCCTGCACATATTTTTCAGCTGCTTTGTGGTCTGAACTGGCAGCCTCACCATGCCTTATCACACTATGTATGCCACTACACTTCTTAAATCTCTCAAACCAACCTTTGCTGGCCTTAAATTCACTCGCATCATCACTAGTTGCAGGCATTTTTTTAATTAAATCCTGATGCAACTTCCTAGCCTTTTCACTTATGATCACTTGAGAGATGCTATCTCCTGCTATCTGTTTTTCATTTATCCACACCAATAAGAGTCTCTCAACATCTTCCATCACTTGCGATCTCTGTTTCGAAAACACAGTTGAACCTTTGGCAAGAACAGCTTCCTTGATTGCCTTTTTGTTGCCCACAATAGTAGCGATGGTTGACTGGGTTTATTATACAACCTGGCCAGCTCGGAGACATGCACTCCACTTTCATACTTATCATTGATCTCTTTCTTCACCTGTATAGTAATTCTCACCCTTATTCCTGTAGGGTTGGCACTAGAAGCTTTCTTGGGGCCCATGGTCACTTATTTTGCAGATAAAATCACCAAAAACACTGTAATAATACGAAATGTTTCGATTGTATGCTTGGATGTTACCGCGGAGGCTGGCTGGTAAACAGTGCCACCGGCGGAACATGTGAGGCTGGCTAAGGCCGCACATTAGACGTGTCTCGGACGAACAGCGTTGAGCGGGTTTTTTAGCGGTATGTGAGGCAAAATCTTAGCGATAAAATGTATCGGTATGCGGATTTAACGTTATGTAAGGCCAACGGTATGCGGGGGTCCACTGTACAATGCCTGCACTCTAATGGAGGGGTTTCGGGATATTAGCAGTTTGGAGGGATATGTTGTGTATCTTTATACGTATATGCTTCTAAACTGTTGTGTTCTGAGCACCTCTGCAAAAACAATGATTATGTGTGAGGTGAAAGTGTTGAATGATGAAAGTATTTTCTTTTTGGGGATTTTCTCTCTTTTTGGGTCACCCTGCCTTGGTGGGAGACGGCCGACTTGTTAAAAAAAAAAAAATCCATTCAGATTGAGCTCATGTAAATGATGTATTACAGGTTATTTTCAATTACTTGCTTAGCAGAATAATGAGATGCAACAATTTCTTATGTGGGACTCTATTCTTTTGAGTTTTCAAAATTTGGGAAACTAAATTTTTAAATTAGAATATACATAAATCAATTAAAGAAAAGTAAAAATTCATAATTTAAACATTAAAATTCTCTAATTGAAAATAGTTTTGAGAATGAGAAATAATTTCATGGTAAGAGCCATAACTTGGGCTTAGTTTATTTGTTGTAGCTTTAACACTTATGTTTTTTCCTTATTTCTCTCTTAATTTCTCTAAATCTCTTATCACCTACTTCTGCTTCAGGTCTGTGTTAAGTTTATTACAGTATTAACTTCTACCCTGGTCATCTTCTATTGTTCCTACTCGTTTATTTCTTATTCTTTCCTCCCTCTGTTCCTATCCCTAAAATTATATTTTTTCTTCCATGCTTCTCCACCTTTATTGTTTTCCCTTCCTCTATTTCAGTCTTCATACTTATTTTCTAATAGAAATAGGGAGGAGTAAGAGACAGAAGAATGGTCCCTACCCTTTGCTTCCTTTCCTCTTAATTTTGTCCCCCAGTTCTTCCATTACTGCCTCTTGAAACTTTTGTTTTATTTCTCTTTTTCATACTTATCTCTCTGCTCTCCTCATTAAAGAGCAAACTAATGGTTGTTTAAGACCTATTTTGGACTTTTGACCCACACATTCCTCCTATTTCTCTGAAGGGCATATCGGATTCCCAGTCATCTAAAGCTGCTTGGGCAAGTCCTTCATCCCAACGCTAATCTTCATTTCCTAATTTGGATGTGTGGAGGATATTTTAGAGAAGTAAGATGAACACCTACACTTCTACCCTTTTCTTTGTTTTACACAACCTGCACTTTACAGAAAATATTTTTGTGTGCGTAATGCATCATTTATTATTAAAAAAAAATCTTTTTTACACTTTCACAATGCATGTACAGTAGTAAAGGCACCTGTGTTCATATTGCAGTGATATTAAGTACTTTACATTTATTTTGTTCATTGTTAGATGTGAAGGTACCTCTTGTGAAATACAACTGTTTTTTTTCCAGCCATAGTTAACCCTGAATGAATAAATATTATTTTATTATAGAGGTAATTGTCTCCTAATTGATTTTCAGATTTTTCATATTGATGTATTCTATGTAGGTGTTTAGGTGTTAGATTTATGTACAGGTATTACAGTAGTAGTATGGCAGATATAAATGTTGAGTGCACCCAGTACGTAAGTAGTCCATTACATAATTCACTACCAAGTGAGCTTCTGGGTAATAAAATCAAATATATTTTTTTACTATTCTACAGTATAACTTGCATCACTTTATTAGTCATTACTTTAAGCATTTGAAGAGTGTGAGGAGGATTAACATAGGGCTGTTGGGACGAGTGGATATAATGGTGTTTATCACTTGATACCAACTTCTTACACATCAGTAATGTAAAAATAGAAGTTATTTTCTTACTAGGTTGTTTCAAACATATGGGAACTCACCTCACTTACACCAAATAAATATACAGTAAAGCTTCTATTTACTGTACTATACTAGTATGGGAAAGATAGTGTCCAATAATGCTGATTGCCTGGTAATTCTGCTTTACAGAGAGGGATACCTTTCAACAGCTTAGTCTTGAAAAACTACTTATACAAATTGCTCAGTTGGAAAAACAGTGGATTACCCATAGCCATTCTTTGCCTTTGAGCATGGGATTTCCCTTCAAACTCAAACTTGCAATCAACTATGTACAACTTAATCAGTTCAATAATGGTATACTTATCAAAAGGCAAGGAGAGCTCGTCTAATTCTTCCAAATTAGGTAGCAAATACGACGCTTTGGTCCTACACACACGCATGCTTGTACGTATGTATGTGTGCTAATTTTTCAACTCTGGTGCTGTCTCTACTAGCTTTAACATTCTGACTTTTGGGGTATATTGAAACCCTAAAATGACCTACATGAAACCAAAACTTTGAGATCCTGATTTTAGCAAAGAACTCTCTAGTAAATACAGAGGCTTGATTGTACAGCAGATGCAATGATCTGATGAAAACAGCAATAGACGTATATAAGAAAAACGGAAACATGCCTGGTCACTCTTTGTGTTATACAAGTGAGCACAGTGTAACATGTAAAAAAAAATTGTAGCAATAGAGTAAACCCCATTAACTGATCATACATTTTTGTGATAAGTGTTGATCACATGGTATATGTGACCACATGCAAATGTAGTTTGCTCCATAACTACACAATAAGAATATCAATGTAATTACCATAATATTACTGCTAAGGATTTTTTTTTTTTCATGTTTGTTTCTGAGAGTAATACAATGAATTTAAAAAAAAAATTAACACCCCAGTTATCTTCCACCAAGGTAAGGTGACCCAGCAAAGAGGAAAGCACTTTCACTGTCTTGCCAGAAGGGTGCTGACATCACTGTTCATATGACCTTCCAAACTGTAACATCCCTATCCCTCCTCCAGAGTGCAGGCGCTGTACTTCCAGCCCCAGGACTGAAGTCCGGCTAATCGGTTTCCTGAATTCCTTCATAAGTGTTACTCTTACTCTCACTCCAACATCACATCAAATCATAAAATACCTTGCTTCCACTCCTATGTAACACGCTCATAGCAACAAGTCTGTTGGATATCCAAGCCCTTAGCACTTAAAACCTTTACTCCAAAATGTTCAAACGATAATACAGCAAAAGGAAGAAAATCTTCTTGAGGGAGGTGGCGAAACCAAAATTATAAGGTAGAGGTTAGTCTCCCTGCTCATACACTTTTAATTCTGAATTCCATATTAAACATTTCAGAATTGACAATAGCAGCTTAGGTGATGCAACTTCCCAAATAGTGTTTCAACCAGTCAGAACTGCACAGGGGAAATTACCATACAGTAAACCCTCAATATAAAAGACTAATAGGAATTGTCAGGATGTTCATTAAATTGGTACAGTATCAAAAAATAGGAGAAAAAACTATTGCATACCCGATATAATACTGTATACACAGTTTACAGATATTTTGTGATAAACAGTGAAAATAAAGGAATTAAAATTACAGTGTATCCAGTAGATTTTACCCATAATTTTAAAAGTTTATTATATTGAGGTTTGTCATATCAGGGGTTTACTATAGTTATTTGGTGCCTGGTCAGTGTCCAGCAAAACATCCACTGCCTTAAGACTTCAGTTTTTTTGTCTTTGGTACAGCCGTATAAAGATACATATGGCAAAGAACCTTTTTGTTTTTGGTTCCACCCAATGAGAGTGGGTTGAGCACATTTTGTGTGTAATAATAATCCCACCGGAGCTTTGTCAAGTACTGTATAAGGAACACAAAATCAGCAGCGTATGAAGCATGGAGGGTCAGGTGACATCAACTGTGGGCAAATTCAAAATCTGGAAGTCAGGTAACACTAGGGAAGGTTTAGATTTTGGAGTCAAGTCGGGAAATTTGCATTTTTCTGCGTTAATTTAAAATACATGGAACTAGTTTTGAAAAAGTGTACATCCTAACTCCACAGATCTGTAATTCAAATTTGCTTGGCATCACCTGACCTGCAATTACACTTTTACGCTGTTATATGTGCTGCTGAATTTGTTACCCCGGTGGGTTAAAGATCATATAAATAAAAGGTTCTTTGCAGTATGTGTCTTTCTACCCCCATTTATTGACTTGTAGCCATTATTCCACATTATCATTTTTATTTGATCACATCTTTTGTCATAAATAGCCTTTTAGAAAATTAGTACTACATTACTGCATTAAGTAACCAAGTTTATACAACATAAAGAATAATTCAAATATGACATTTGTATTATAAGAGGCGTTTGGTTCAGTAATGCTCTAAAGAAACATCTGCTATATTTAATAAATGTATTGATTATAAATACTACTTTTTTCTTATTTTACAGAGCATCCGTACTGTGTAAAAGATATTCAGGGTATGACAGTACTTACAAGAGTGATATCTTCCATCACCAAGATTAATGGCAAGTCTAAAGGTTGTTCAATGTTAGACGTTTACATTTAAAGTCTTGTAGTTTTGTTTCTTCATGCTAATGTGTATGAAAATTTAGTATCTAAAAATTATGCTAATTAGAAAATTCAGACATTTTGGATAAGATTAAATGAAATATTACACAAATTCTGTATTACTTTTTCTTTCACAAGAATCTTCTCACATTTTTGACAGAATAAGCATCATATGCCTTTAAAAATTGAATAATATTGATTGCAAAGCAAGTGTTATAATATTACACTCTAGTAAATACAGTATGCGTGACAGCAGTCATTGTACAGAACATTAGTTAACTATTACTGAGGCCTTATCAAAACCCTAACAATTCCTGTGTACCCATCCAATTTAGCATTGCTAGAAACTACCAACCTGCATTTTTTTTTCTATTTCATACAAAATTATGCCTTGTAGTTTATGACTGAGGGCATATATAAAAAAAATGGATGCTTAATCAGCCATCCTTATTTTGGATATTTCATATACAGTACTGTATATAATACAAAAAATCATTATGTTGCATATGTAACAGTTTGAAGAGGAATAGTTTGGGCCTGAACTTGTATTTTCAGTGTTTGATGTGCATACTCTGCTTCTGTGCCACTGGCTTGGTAAATGTTGAAATTGATCATTGTAGTACAGTTGATCCAGGGTCTATTTCAATATAGTATATTTAGTATTCTGCGTGTCCATGCAACAGGGGTAACTTGTGTGCCTTACACTGAGGGTCACAAGCTCGATCCAGCAGTTCTTTTTTCCTCACATATTGTTACATTTGTAAATTTTAGTATGCCTTATTAGTAATTTTTTTCCTTTATACAACATTGGTGTATGTGAGAGAGATAGAGAGAATGAGAGAGAGAATGAGAATTAAAGAATGTGAAGGCATTCATATTTATATTCATATTATACCTGATAATGTGAACACAAAAGATTTAGTATTTTAATCTTCATTTTTTAACAGAAGTACATGTATTTGATTTGTCAATATGGATTCCTGTATGACATCAAAACAGCCTTTTAAAATTTTAATGATAATACTGTTACTTACATATACTGTATATATGTGGTCTTGGTGATGTGGGCTCCAAGAGAACTCTGGCTTGTTCTGAGTTCGCTACACTGGACAACCTTTTCAAGTACTTCATGTAATCCACTTTCAGAGATCATAGTATTTAATATCCAGCTATATCTGTGTTGTACAAGTTTCTCATTATGTAAATGGATATATACCTACCTTTGAATTTCATGTTTAGCTCAGGATTTTAATGTTTAATATTACATGCTAACTTGTAGTACTTTTTTACACATTTTCACTGCCATACTTAAATTTTAAGTTTTTCAATTGTATGTTTTTCTCCATGGGGAAGTGGAACAGAATTCTTCCTCTGTAAGCCATGCGTGTTGTAAGAGGTGACTAAAATGCCGGGAGCAAGGGGCTAGTAACCTCTTCTCCTGTATATATTACTAAATGTAAAAGGAGAAACTTTTGTTTTTCCTTTTGGGCCACCCTGCCTCGGTGGGATACGGCCGGTGTGTTGAAAGAAAGAAAGAAAGAAAGAAAAAATTGTATGTTTTCTTTTTAGGTTTACTAAAGTTAGGTCTTTTAGTAAATTAGGTCAGCATAGTATATGTATGGTAATAAGACCATGGTGCCACTTTTGGTTAATTCTTTATCAAAATAAAATATTTCACTCTAAGGCTCCCAAGTCATGCAGTTGCTTGGCATTTCCCACACACTTGACCAGTGGTCATTCCCATTAATCACAATCTGCAAAATGTACAAAATAATTAGATAGCATTCAGTGACTTTTTTGAAGTTTGATTACACATACTGATACATTGTACATAGTATAGTGAGTTTGGTGTCAGCATTGTGCACAAACTCTTGGTTCTTTTTTCATTGTAAATGATTGAACTTCTTATCTCCCCCTCTTCCCATTCTGATAACTCCTTTGATGTTTTTCATAGTAGATTAGTAAAAACTTAGATTTTTCTGTACAAATTTCTTATGATACCCAAGCAATTATGATTCATTCTTATTTGCAACCTACAAATCTGGAACACATCAAGATAGCAACAGTATAATTAAATAATAAGAAGCCTATTGGGTTAATGTCATATTAATAATTCATTGATATAAAAAAATACAACTGCTTTATTAATGTTACTTGAGGAGCACTCAAGATCTTAGGTCAGTTTTCTACAAAAACAGCTCAGTGTGATTACAGTACTTCAATTTTTTTCTTTTATTCATTTAATTTGAATGAGGCTCATTGCATGTTTAGTGTGGAATTAGTCACATTTCAGGAATTTACTGGAGAATAATATAAAATTTTCTCCCTTTAACTGTCATGTAAGCACCAGTGACTGAAATTGCTCTCACAACCTGTGCTCACAAAACAAAGGCCAATGAGGTGCACAGAACACTACAACACTATGAATGTTTACTACACTATTGTAACTTTATATAATCATTCTCATTATCATAATGTAGTAATGATTCCTTGTGTTAAGTGTTACAAGAAGTTGATACTATGTACATTTTCCTTCACAGAAATTACAGCTTTTTTCAACTCTGAATGTGGGTCTTTTATCCTTAGAAAGGGGTAATGTATTGCAAATTACAGTACTATGATAATACATTTGATGGAAGAGCATATTAAAACTATTTTTTTCTTCCCTAACCTTAGTTTGTAGATTATATATATTATAAAACAGAATATTATTTTTTCCTACATTTTTAAGTGATTTATATTTCTTTTCTCTGACAGTTAAGGCACCATGTGCTGATAAAGTATTGAATGTTATTTCTCTTACTTTTTCATTGGTATTCAGATCTGGTTTATAGAATGAGGACTATATGTCTGTAAAGTAAGTAACTGTTGTAAAACTGTCTTTGTAGCACAAGTTTGGTTTCAGTTTAATAAAATATTAACTATACCATTTAAAGTAGCTTACTATAAAAGTTGAAATGTTGCATGCCAAAATACACTAATTCCACTTATCATAGCTAATACGTAATCTGTTTTGTATTTTTATGTGGGCAGTCACCAGAAATATCCTAGTGGATAGGGGAAGGTTTGATAAAAGACGTGTATGTTAGCAATAGAAGTGTAGATAAAACTAAAAATTCACTCCCATGTGTCACATTACTACAGATTTTTGGTAAATTCTCTTTTTTCATTCACTACCTTAGTTTCAATAGAATAGCAATTATTCAGCTCATATTTTATGCAAACTAGAATGTAACAGTTATTTTAATTAGATCAGAATTCCTCACAAACTTGGGCACAAAAAGATTTTAATGTCCTTTCATGATATTTCACCTATACATGTGACTTCAAACTATTCTCCTGTCTTCTGAAGCTTTAGATAACAGTATTAAAGTTAAAACAAAACGTTGTGTTTTAATGTTCTTTTAATAAAAGTAGAAGTTACAGACCATTCCCAGGGTCTCTAATTATAAAATGTTCACGTTGTTCTGATTATAAACTTTTGGTAATACAGTGGAACTCTGGATTTCGTCTGCTGCGAATGTCATACAATTTGGATTTCAACCACTTTTTTGGGTGAAATTTTACCCCGGGTTTCGTACCTCCGCTGGGAATTTGTTCGTGTCAGATGCATCCGCCCACCCAGGATGCAGCTGCTTACACATACGTGACTCAGTAGGCTTCTGTCGCTTGTTCAGTGAGCAGTGCTATGCACATTCATCTGAAACATTTCGTAATAATCCGTTGTTTTTTGTGCTTGTTTATTGAGTGCAACTGCAAAATAAGACACCTTGGGGCCAAAGAAAGTTTCTAGTGCCAGCTCTTTGATAAAGAAGGTGAGAAACACAATAGAATTCAAGAAAGAGCTTGTAGCAAAATACAAAAGTAGTGTATGTGTGGCCGAGCTTACCAGGATGTATGGCAAGTCCAAATCAACAATCATTTTCATCCTGGCAAAGAAAGTAGAAATCAAGGAAGCTGATGTTGCAAAAGGGTAAAATATGCTAATGAAACAGAGATAACAAACAATCGAAGATGTGGAGAACTTGTTGGTGTGGATCAACGAAAAACAGTTAGTGGGAGATAATGTTGTGGAGGGGATAATTTGCGAAAAGGCAAGGCAGTTGCATGTGGATCTCGTAAAGAAAATTGCCTGGAACGAGTGCTGCTATTAGTGAATTTAAAGCCAGCAAAGGCTGGTTCGACAGATTCAAGAAGTGAAGTGGCATACACAGTGTGGTAATGCATCACTAGGCTGCAAGTTCAGACAAATGTGTGGCTGAAGAATTCATTGATGAATTCCAGGAGTATGTAAAAGCTGAAGGATTCCTCCCCCAACAAGTGTACAAGTGTGATGAAACGCCTCTTTCGGAAGAAAGTGCCAAAGAGAACCTACATCACGCAGGAGGAAAAGGCATTGCCAGGACACAACCCTATGAAGGATAGGCTAACTCTTTTGTTCTGTGGTAATGCTAGTGGGGATTTCAAAGTGAAGCCTTTACTGGTGTATCACTCTGAAAATCCCCAAGTGTTCAAGAAAAACAATGTCATGAGGAGTAAATTGTGTGTGATGTGGAAGACTAACAATAAGGCATGGGTCACTAGGCTAATTTTCATTGAGTGGGTCAATGAAATGTGAAGAAATACCTCCTGGAAAATAAATTGCCACTCAAGTGCCTCCTGGTAATGGACATTGCTCCTGTTCATCCTCCAGACTTGGGTGACCAATTGTTGGAGGAGTTTAGTTTCATCACAGTGAAGTACTTGCCTTCTAATCCCACTCCTCTCATCCAGCCCATGGACCAGCAGGTCATTTCAAACTTAAAAAAACTCTACACCAAAGCAGTGTTTCAAAGGTGCTTTGAAGTGACCTCAGACACTGAATTGACTTTAAGAGAGTTCTGGAGGAATCGCCTCAATATCCTCAATTGCATAAGCCTTATAGATAAGGCTTGGCAGGAAGTGGCTTCCAGGACGATGAACTCTGCTTGGAGAAAATTGTGGTCAGAATGTGTCCTCGAGAAGGATTTTGAAGGGTTTGAGGCTCACCCTGATGACCCTATGCCTATTGTGGAATGTATTGTGTCTGGGGAAGTCCATGGGGTTGGATGTGAGTGGCCAGGATGTGGAAGAGTTGATGGAAGACCACAGGGAAGAGCTAACCACCGAAAAGATGCAAGACCTTCAACTGGAACAGCAATAGATTGCAGCTGAAGAAATTGCTTCAGAGGAGGAGGAAGAGAGAGGGGAGAATGTGCTTTCTTCAGTGATTAAGGACATTTGTGCAAAGTGGAGTGAGGTGGAAAGTTTTGTGGAGAATTATCACCCTAACAAAACTGTTGCAAACCGTGTCTGCAACATGTTCAGTGACAATGCCTTGTCCCATTTTAGGCAAATCTTAGAGACACCAGAAACAGAGCTCTCTGGACAGATTTTATGTGCAACAGGGGTACAGTGACTCTCGAGCTGGTCCATACACCAAGTCTTCAATAAAGGTATATAACAGTGATTTAAATGTTCATTTATCCATTTCATTAGTCATTTATATTTATTTCTCATTGTTTTCTGTATGTAAAACTATAGTTATTTTCTATAAAATGTATTTTTTGTTAGTTTTTTGGGTGTGTGGAACAGATTAATTGGATTTACATTATTTCTTATGGGAAATATTACTTCGGTTTTCGTCCATTTTGGATTTAGACCAACCTTCTGGAATGGATTAAGGACGAAAACCGGGGTTCCACTGTATTATTATGGCAGTTTGCAGGGATGTCTAAGCTGTTGTATCTGAGCGCCTCTGCAAAGACAGTAATTATGTATGGGTGATGGTGAAAGTGTTGAATGATGAAAGTTTTTTCTTTCTTTTTGGGTCACCCTACTTTGGTGGGGTGGGGGTTCCCTTGACATGGTGAAGGGCTTTTGATTCAAGGAATTACACCTTTTGTCTACTTTCTCTGATCATATCTGATTACCCTCACCCCTTCCCTCTCTATTTGACCTATGTGGATATTTCCCTCGTATGTATGTACATTACAACTCCTAGGTTGAAGGGCAAAGGATTGTTTTCCAACCCATTCCACCAAGGCCTTCAGTGGTGGTGGTAGTATTTGCTGTGGAAATTGGAGCATCTGGGGATACACTGAGCTGCCCTGAGCTCCATAGAGTAGCTTCATGTGTCCTTGGTGACAGGCGTATCCCTGGAGGCTGTGTGATAACTTTCATGACTTTGCTTCAACATTCACATTCTGTGTTGCTCATCATCATCTTGTACCTTTTCAATCTTGTTTGATTCCAAGGAGTTCTTCCTCTACAGTAGTAAACTGTTGTTGTCCTCTGTCTTCATAAGCAAAGTACAGTAAGTCCTCACTTAACGTCGTTTTGTTATAATGTTGACGAGAAAAATTTATTCCCAGCCAGGGCCACTGTCTATATGGAGTTTGTATGTTCTCCCCATGTCTGCGTGGGTTTTCTCCAAATGCTCCTGTTTCCTCCCACATCCCAAAGATGTGCATGTTAGGTTACTTGGTGTGTTTAAATTGTCCCCGTATGAGTGGGTGGGTGTGTGAGAGAGTGCTGTGGAATGGCATCTTGTCCAGTTGGTTCCCACTTTGCACCCTGAGCTGCTGGGAATGAATACAAATTATAGTAAAATTAAAATATATAACGTATACAATAATCGTACAAATGCATGACAAATGATGTATGAAAGCGCTCGGCGTGTTATTGTTTGTTTTTGAACTACTAGGTGGTAGGAGGTGCTTCTTACAATTTTTCACTTTGCAAACATTTATTCCTCAATTTAACCTTGTTGCAATGAGTGCTAAAGGTGCACTGTGCACCCCTGATGTTTATTAATTAGCCTATGGTAGCCTGTGACATCTCTCAATACAGATCCATTGCTCTTACTAGTTCTCATTGTAAATTGTTAGAATGCTTGATTAACAAACATTTAGCATGGTACTTGAAATAATTCTCTCCCCTCTTTGTCAACTTGTTTGCAACAAGTTTTGCAATATTTTTACTATAATCACTTGGAGGATGTATAAATCTGTAGTGGAGGGGTAGGGCTCATCCTAGGAAAGGATGGAGGAAGGGGGTAAAAGAGGTTGTATGTGCAAGGGGGCTTGGACATGCAGCAGGCATGTGTGAACACGCCTGCTGTATGTGAAGGGATTCAGGGAAACCAGTTAGCCGAACTTGAGTCTTAGAGGTGGGAAGTACAGTGCATGCACTTTAAAGGAGGGGTTTGGAGTGACATCTAAACTGTTCTGTGGGAGCTACCACACATGACTTCATGCAATTAATGCTACTCACCTCTCAACCTACATTAAGACTACAAATATTTTATGGTAAGTAATTAATGTACTGTGTACATGTGTTACTTTTTATTGCTTTTAATGCGTAGTTCTACTGTTAATATATGTTAGTGTAAACTTATCTGGAATTTACATGGAAAAAAAAATGGCTTTCCACTTTACGGCAGTAGCCTAGAATCCAACCTGCTGTATAAGTGGGGCCCTACTGTGTAATTGAAGTTGGTCATTCATTCATGTAGGTTCGCCGGTACTTCCGGCCCGGGTCTTCTCCAGATGGCGACCCGGCTGAAGTTGGTGTAATAAATGTTAATGATTATTTTAATAATCATATTAAATGCTAAACCCAAATAAATCTGTTGCTGACAAAGTCAGAGAGGGAATGTGTGTCAAAGGTGGATCTACCTCTTTAGATAATTTTATATTGATGCAATTATTATATGCATGGACAGCACCTAGATTACAGTCAAAACCAAGCACTAAACCCACTTGGGTCATACAGCACTGCTGCACCTAGACCTTGGCCTACATTATTAAAAATAGAGGAAAATGCTTTATCTATAGGGGTCATGTGCTATATGACCCCAGTGATTTAGTCTTAGTTTTAATTGTAATTGGGGGTCACACAGCACCTGGGGAATGGGAGGTAATTGGGTTTGATCCAAAGGGTTCCCCATTTCTTGGATCAAGAACCCCTCACCAGTATCAGGAAACCTACCTTTGGGAGTTTGGCCTCAAACTTCTTATCCAAAATGATGAGGAAGTATAGTGCATACAATACCAGGTCAATCCCAAAACTTGCAGAGCAGACATGTTAGTTGAAATTTTAGAACTGGCTTACAATGAGTTCAAGTATAAGTTTTACAACTGTTTTGTCTCCTCAAGGGAGGTTCCTTGATGCTGGTGAAGGGCTCTTGATCTAGGGAATTGGATCTATGCTCCAGTTCCCTGAATAACTTCCATTCTCCCCTCCCCCCCTACAGGTGCTATATATTCCTACAGGTTTAGTGCTTCCCCATTATTATAATGATACCGTGTTGTAATTTTCTTAAACTGAAAAGGTGGTACAATACAAAGTGGGTTTAGAAAGACACGTAAGCAAACACTATAACATATTTATTAGAAAACGTTTCGGTCCTGGAACCTTGATCAAGGTTCCAGGACCGAAACGTTTTCTAATAAATATGTTATGGTGTTTGCTTACGTGTCTTTCTAAACCAACTTGTCGGTATTTATTACCAAGGTTTATACCACAATACAAAGTAATTTATACAAAGGAAAATAATACAAAACAATGTATCACACATATATTACACCTTCACTGTACAAATAACACTTGGTAGCAATATTATCTCATTACCAATCTTGAGGTTAGTTATCCAAGCTGCCATAGCTTTAACACTACTTATATTATTCAATTTATGAAATGCAGTACAATGATGAAACTATGAAAATTATTGAACATTTGCATTATCAAAGAAAAGTAATTACTGTAAAACTTAGAGCTGCAATTAACCTGAATCATAAGACATCTACAGCAAAATGACCCTATAAAAATATATTTCAGGTATGAAATTGGTCCTTTCATAAGAAAATTATTATAAACACATGGCTATGCTCTGCTGCACATAATGTAGACCATATTACTATATGTAAAGATCCAGTCTATACCACAGCCAAGAGCATGAGCTCCAACAGTTTTGGGTCAGTTACAACAGGTGCTGCATACTGGGTCACAATACTGCACCCCCTGCACTCCTGATACCATTATTTTTTTTTTTAAAGTCCTACCACCAAATTATAGAAAAAATAAACTAGTCTAAATAAGGTCCTAGGATAAGCAAAAAAAAAAAAAATCAAGGTTATGCTTGCATGTTTAAATTTTTCCCTATTTTGACACTATCCTACTTTGGGGATCTTGATAAAGATCCAAAGGAAATGAAGGCAAAAAGAATGAAAAGCACACTGTACTTAAAATCTTGTTAGAAGAAATTCTGCAAATGTGTTTTGCTGAAGACCTATCAATAAGGCTTGATATATAATATTGCACAGAATTTGGCACACTGAGCATCTTCATTATTCAACGACAAATTGCATCTTTTCACTTCTAAACACAACTACAAAATGTACATGTGCAGGAAGCAAAATCCCTATACACAGATAGGGGGCCAGGAGCAGGAACTGCAACAAACTGGTACTGACCCAAGACCAGGGAAACACTGCATTTAGCTCTTAAAATTCTGAGGCATTTTGCTGCACACAAACTCAAATACAGTATTTCATACACAGTATGTGAAGGATATTCATTGTTACTATTAAATGAGGAATAGTTAATTGTAAGATCAATCAAAATAATTTATGATCTTCAAAATTAAAACCAAATATTTGATACATCTATTTAGTTACAGGTAATGCTTAAGCCATTCTCAATTTAGATTTCATAAGTTCATTAAATCCAAATCAGGTATGTCATAAAACCATCTGGACATCACAAGCCTGCACATACCATTATACAGTAATTTAACCCTTAAAATGTCCAAACGTAGATCTACTTTTTTTCAACATTTGAAAGTATGTAAAAACACCGTAGAGCTTCTTTTTCTTATTTTACATTTGAAAACGTGAAAAAAAAAACTTTGATCTACATTTTTTGTTATATTTAAAAATATGTAAAAAAAAACGTAATCTACTTTTGGAGCACTACGCATGTGAACGTAGATCTGTTTGGACAGTTTAACAGGTTAATTACTGTTGACTTACACTTCTGACTGTGAATTTTTAAATACTGCCCCCCAAAAATTGTGAAGTAATATTGTTTACCAATAACAATCAGATCTACTAAGAATATAAATCTTATACAATACAGTGGACCCCCGCATAACGATTACCTCCGAATGCGACCAATTATGTAAGTGCGTTTGTACGTGTATGTTTGGGGGTCTGAAATGGACTAATCTACTTCACAATATTCCTTATGGGAATAAATTCGGTCAGTACTGGCACCTGAACATACTTATGGAGTGAAAAAATATCGTTAACCGGGGGTCCACTGTATATCATACAGGCATTTCCTTTTTCTGATATATCTGACAAGCCCAAAACAATGCAACTCAATAAATATTCTGACCTAATCCTCTTAGAGTTTAAAGTTTTGTTTAAGATGCTTATTATTTCAGCAAAATAAAGTAAGTTAGTATGCTTTTTCCAATTACTGTCAATCATTAAAACTTCAAGCAAATTTCCTTTGAAAACTTGACAAGAGAGCTGATTAGATACACTGAGATATTCATATAAATACAGTACATTGCTTAAATTATATAACCATGTTCTGATACAATATCCATGAAAATTATGTCATGTCCGTAACTACTGAACAGGCAAACTTTGAAAGATCATTACAATTAACCATTCAGCATGGAAATTATGAGATGATTATATACACATAGTTACAGTTATCTTAATCATAATGGAAAGGCTGAGAAGGCACATCATATTACTATTACAATACTGAGGAATAGCTGCAATCCCTTCTAAAAATATACTGTGCTTAACTCTTAATGGAAAGAGGTTTTTAACTAGATTATGTATTCTTATACCATCAAATACAATGTCAGCTTTTATCATATGGGATTTCTAAGCAACAATTCCTGTGTAATATAAAAAGTAAACATTAAGACAGGAATAAGCCTAATTACACATTTATCTTGTAAAAAAAAAAAGTGCAAGTTGACTGTGGAGTGGTATTACAGCTCCGTGGTTATCACCGTGCGCATCTTGGGGATCTCCAGCTTGTTTGATGAAAGGGGTGCTGGAGGATCAGCTACCAACCAAGGAGACATCTGACTGAGGCCTGAGTTGGTGCTGCCCTTGTTTACTGTATAGCTGCGGCTGCTAGTGGATGACACTGACCGTGTCACAGGCTGGGTTCCTGAAAATGTTTCCTGCAAAGTATGGACACTTGTTAATAACTCTTACATTACCTATCATTCAAATCATATATTTCTTAATTAAAACAAAAAAGAGGTTTTGTGCGTGAGGGGCTTGGACTTCCACAAAAACGTGCATGAGTGTGTTAGGAGCAAATAGAGACAAATGGTTTTTAGGACTTAATGTGCTGTTGGAGTGTAAGCAAGGCAACATTTATGAAGGGATTCAGGGAAACCGGCAGGCCGGACTTGATTCCTGGAGATGGGAAGTACAGTGCCGGCACTCTGAAGGAGCGATGTTAACCCTTTGACTGTTTTGGTCGTATATATACGTCTTATAAGCCAGTGTTTCGGACGTATACAGTGGACCCCCGCCTTATGAACGCATCGCGTTACATTAAATCCGCCATACGAAGCATTTGAACACAAAAATTTTGCTCACCTCGTGGTAAAAAACTCGCCTTACATGATTCATCCGGGACGCATCCCACGTGTGGCCTCAGCGCCAGTGTTTACAAGCCATGCAACTGTTGTCAGTACATATGACAATTAGCATCTATGCATGCATTCGGTACATTTCACATTATCCCAGTGTTTTTAGTGCTTGTAACTGCAAAATAAGTCACCATGGACCCCAAGAAAACTTCTAGTGCCATCCTGTGGTAAAAAGGACAAGAATTAGTATGGAATTGAAAAGAGAGATTAAGGAAATGTGTGCAAAGTGGGTTGAACTGCAAACCTTTACAGATGAAAATCACCCTGACACAGCTACTGCAAGCCGTGTTGGCAACCTGTACAATGACAAATGTTATGGCCCATTTTCGGAAAGTCTTAAAGGAACGGGAGGTACAGAGCTCTATAGACATATCTGTTGTGCGACAGAGGTCCAGTGACTCTCAAAGCCGGTCCTAGTGGCATTAAAAGAAGGGAAGTAACCCCGGAAAAGGACTTGCTACCTCAAGTCCTAATGGAAGGGGATTCCCCTTCTAAACAATAACTTCCACACACTCCCCTCCCATCAATCATCACCAGATCTTCAATAAAGGTAAGTGTCATGTATTCTATTCTTAGTAGAGTAGTAACTGTGCATATTAAAATTAATATTTTATGTGGTAAAACATTTTTTTTCATACTTTGGGGTGTCAGGAATGGATTAATTTGATTTCCGTTATTTCTTATGGGGAAAATTAATTCGGCTAACGATAATTTCGGCTTACAATGAGCTCTCAGGAACGTATTAATATCGTAAGGCGGGGGTCCACTGTATATACTCAACAATTCTAGCGGCTTCAAATCAAGCAGGAAAAAGCTGGTAGGCCCACATGTGAGAGAATGGGTCAGTGTGCACCACATAAAAATCCTGCAGCATGCAGTGCATAATGAGAAAAAAAAAACTGACCGTTCTTTTCGATTAAAACGGCAACTTTGAGGTGTATTTTCGTGTAGTATTTATCGTTGTATTCTCATTCTTATGGTCTCGCGTGATAAAATATATTGCAGAAATAGAGATGATTTTGATTAGTTTCACAATGAAAACGACCTTGAAATTGAGCTCAAAGTAGCGGAAATGTTCGATTTTTACCAATGTTCAAAGTGTAAGCAAATCACACCACACTTCCAATACACATCAACTGGGGAGTCTAATATTCTTTCAATAGTGCATTGATATTATTTATACCATTTTTATAATAATGCAGCAGTCTGCATAACAGTAAATTTTTTTTTTGTATGAATAAAAAATCACAAAAGAAAGCAACAGTAATGTAAGAGGGGCCTAGAGACGTGACTAATGAACAGAGGATATGTTATTTTAGTGCCAATTATTATTATTATTATTATTATTATAATCAAAAAGAAGCGCTAAGCCACAAGGACTATACAGCGCTGCAGGGCAGGAAGGAAGTGAGGGCATCAGGTGGCAAAAGGGAGATGGATGAGTAATAGGTTACAGATGACAGCGGGGTAGTGGATGGTGAAAGGGTAAAGGGCAGCAAGAGACTGAACTAGAAAGGGTTGAGGGGAGTGCGAAAAGTATCATCAGAGTTTGTGGAGTAAATCAGTCATTGTCAAGAAGTCAATGAGAGTGTCAGGATTAAAGGAGGGTCCATCAGCAAGAAGGGAAGGTAAAGAGAGAGTAGTAGAACGAAGACGACATTGGAGGTAAATTCTGCGTGCTCGTTGATAGAGGGGGCAGTCTAACAGAATGTGGCTAATTGATACTGGAACTTGACACTGCTCACAGAGAGGAACAGGGTGCCTCTCCAAGAGATACCCATGAGTAAGACGAGTGTGGCCAATGCGAAGGCGGGACAGAGTGGTCTCCCAACCTCGGCACTGATGACAAGAAGACGGCCAGTAACCTATGCTCGGTTTAACAGAATGAAGTTTGTTACCGAGCAGAGTTGACCAACGTTGCTGCCAACGGGTGCGAAGGTGGGTAGCTATTGCGGCAAAATAGTCCAGAAATGGAACACCTCGATAGGAAATTGGTAGGTCATGTACTGCTGACCGCGCAGCACTGTCTGCCTGTTCATTGCCCTGTACGTCGACATGACCAGGGACCCAACAAAAAACAATATCTTTATGTTTGGTAGAGATACGGCGTAGCCAAAGTTGGATACGGAGAACTAGGGGATGAGATGTATCAAATTTTCGTATAGCCTGTAGAGCACTAAGGGAGTCTGAGACTACTACAAATGATGACACAGGCATAGATGCGATACGAATAAGTGCTGCAAGAATGGCATACAGTTCAGCAGTAAAAATGCTAGCTGAAGATAGTAAATGCCCCCGCACGACGCTGTCCGGAAACACTGCTGCGAATCCAACGCCGTCTGAAGACTTAGAGCCATCTGTGTACACAGCGGTGGCATGAGAATGGGAGTGGAAGTGATCAAGAAAAAGAGAGCGGGAAGCCACCGTAGGCAGTTGAGCTTTCGAGCAAGGGAGTGAGAAAGAACAGACCCGAACAGCTGGAACTTCACAGGGGGGGTAGGGAAAAGTGAGATGCTACATGAACATATAAAGGTGGTAACTGAAGGGAAGACAAGAGTGAATGTAGGCAAAGAGAAAAGGGACGGAGCAAACAGGGGCGGCGAACGAATAAAGAATGTCTACTAATATCGGTGACCATTCTATAAATGGAAGGATTGTGTAGATCGTGAGAGCGTACATAGTAGCGAAGGCAATGGGCATCACAGCGATCAGACAAGGTTGGAACATTCACTTCTGTATAGAGGCTCTCAACAGGGGAAGAGCGAAAAGCACCAAGGCACAAACGTAATCCTTGGTGATGGATAGAGTTAAGGCTAGAGAGAGTAGCAGGAGAGGCCGCAGAATAAATCTGGTCACCATAATCGAGTTTCGATAAAACGAGGGCTGAATGTAGGCGAAGCAGAGTTCGACGATCAGCTCCCCAGGAAAGATGAGCAAGGGTTTTAAAGAAGGTTTAGCCGGCTGTGACAAGTTACCTTCAGAGAGGTAATGTGAGGTTTCCAGGATAACCTACGGTCAAAGAGAAGGCCTAGAAACCTGACTGTATCACGTTCGGGGATACGGGAACCATAAAGATACAAAGGATGATCGGAGATAACAGAGCGTCTAGTGAAAGTAATTTGGTGAGTTTTGGTACTTGAAAATTTAAACCCATGCGTGGTGGCCCAAGTGGAAACACGGTCGACCGCATGCTGGAGAGAAACTGCAATAAGATGACAGTCAGCGCCTGCACAAGCAATAGCGAAGTCATCAACATAGAGTGATGACCAAATATTGGGTGAAAGAACAGAGGCCAAATCATTTATAGCAAGGAGAAACAGCATTGTGCTTAGAACACATCCCTGAGGGACACCTTCAGCTTGGACGAAGTCCGGGGAAAGAACATTATTGACTCGAACACGGAAATGTCTGTCAGTTAAAAAGTTCTTAAGGAAGGATGGTAGATTGCCTCGGAGGCCTAAGGAATGGGCCTGGGCCAAAATATTATACCTCCAAGTTGTGTCATATGCCTTCTCAAGGTCAAAAAATATGGCAATAACTGAGTGATTATTCGCAAAGGCATTACGAACATACGTATCCAAGCGTAGTAAGGGGTCTATGGTAGAACGACCCTTACGAAAGCCATATTGACTAGCGGAGAGACTGTTGTGTGTTTCTAAATACCACATTAAACGTCGATTTACGAGACGTTCCATCACTTTGCAAACTGCACTAGTAAGAGCGATGGGGCGATAGTGGGAGGCATCATGTCCTGTAGTACCCGGTTTGCGGAAAGGGAGAACAATGGCAGATTTCCACAGCTGGGGAAGAACTCCTTGTGCCCAAATAAGATTGAAGAGGTGTAAGAGGACTACAAGGGCTGACCGATGTAAATGTTGTAACATACGAATATGAATGTCGTCAGGCCCAGCTGCCGATGATCGGCAAGCTGAGAGCGTTGCCTCCAGTTCTTGAAGTGTAAAAGGCACATTATACTGTTCTTCTCTGAGAGAAGAAAAGTCCAAGGGTACTAACTCTCTGGCAGACTTTGAGGAAAGAAACGAGGGGCATAGATAGAGCCCTCAATGGCAACGTCGAGAGGGTTTGCTACATCAACACCAGCGACCCGTAGAACAGGAGCCGGGTCAGGAGAGTATTTACCACTCAATTTCCTCACTTTTTTCCAGACTGCACTCATAGAAGAAGCAGAGGTGATGGTGGAAACATAGTCTCGCCAACAAGTGTGTTTAGCTTCACGGATGACACGGCGAGCGATCGCACGCTTCTGCTTAAAATCAAGAAGTCTCTCAGCAGTTCTATTGTACCGGTACCTGCCCTATGCAGCACGTTTCAAACGTACTGCACGAGCACAAGCAGGAGACCACCAAGGCACGCACTTCTGAGAATGCCTGCCTGAGGTTTGGGGTATAGAATGAGAAGCTGCGGTATAAACTGACGTCGAGAAGATGTGTAGGAGCTCATCAATGGAGGATGAAGAAGGAACCTCACTAAAAGCAGTGAGGTGTGAGTAAAGATCCCAATTTGCCCTATCAAATTGCCAGTAAGGGCTACGGAAAGGTGGTGAATAGGAAGGAGAAGTAAGAATGATCGGAAAATGATCGCTGTCATGTAAGTCTGGTAGAACAGACCAGGTGAAGTCTAGTGCAGTGGAGGAAGAGCAGACTGATAGATCGATGCAAGAGAGAGTAAGAGTACGAGGATCAAATTGGGTGGGAGTACCCGTATTTAAAACATGGAGGGGGTGAGAGGCGAGAAAAGCCTCCAACTGGATGCCACGCGAGTCACAATGAGACCCCCCCCCCCCAGAGGAAATGGTGGGCATTAAAATCACCAAGTAACAGAAGTGGTGGTGGTAAGGATGAAACAAGAAAGGCAAAGTCTGGGATAGAAAATGCTCGAGAAGGAGAGAGATATAAAGAACATATTATAAACCACTTATTCAAGTGGATACGGGCTGCAGTGTAATGCAGCGAGGTATGGACAAATAGTTGACAGTACGGAATATCATTGTGTAGAAGAAGGCCACTTTCATTAAAGGTCCCATCTGAGAAAGGATCCGAAGAATACAATAAATTATAGCCTGAGATAGGTTGGAAAACAGCCGAGTGTAATTTTGGTTCTTGTAAGCAAGCACCAACAGGGGAAAACCTGGAAAGCAACATCTGAAGCTCACCCCGATTACCCCTGAGGCCACGGATATTCCACTGTAAATAGGCCATGATTGGCGATGAAGAAAATATCAGGAATCTGTAGGTAAAGGCACCTACGGACTAGAGGGGTTAGAAAAGTCAACGTGTGGTGGTATTGGAAGACGTTCAAGTAGCGAAGGAACGGAGCGTTGCGAAGAATGGGGTTGTGAAGATGGAGGAAAGGGAAGAAAAGGAACAGGAAGTGAATCAGTGTCCATTGAAGGTTTAGTCTCTGCAATATATTCTGAAATGGCTTCAAGTGTTTCTGAATTCAAAGATGTATGGGAGACCATATTGGAGATAGAAGGAGGAGGGTGAGTAAAGATTGGGACAGTAATGGACTGTACCTAAGTAGAGGGGGAGGGAAGAGTGTAAGGGACTGGAGATGAAGTGTGGGGGGGAGGACAGAAGAGGCAGAAACCTGGGAGGTGGCAGAAGAGGGAGAAACTTGGGAGGGGACGGGGGTGGAAGGCATAGTACGAGGAGGAGGGTGAATCTCCACACTTGTAATAGAGCCAGAGAGAGGGGAAGAACTAGGTACAGAGACTGGAAAAGTAAAGTGTGGAGGTGGAAGAAGGGAAGGAAGGGGCAAAGAAGATTTGAGCAATGTGGATTTTTTGGACTTCTGAGTAGAGGGGCGATTGGTATTAGGTGTCGTACGAGGTCTTGTCGATACTGGGGCTTGCGAGGAAGGACGCGAAGATGTGAGAACAGACTGAGTTGTAGTCGGGACGTCAGAGCCAAGGACAGCAAAAGGATTAGATGCCGTAGTGGCTATGGGAGGGGTAACAACAGAGGAGGCTGCAGAAGAGGGGACCCCAGAAGTGGAGGGATGTTTGGAAACACGGGGTAGTCTCCCTTGGAGGCGGAGATGAGCAACTGCCATAGTATAAGGGAGACCTTCTGCCTCTTTGAGGCAACGGATTTCACGTTCATTTAAGTAGACCTGGCAATGGCGGGAGTACGAAGGGTGAGCTTCATTACAATTAAGGCAAGATGGAGGTTGACTGCAAGATGTATTAGAATGGTCGTCGGCACCACAGACTGGGCATTCGGCCATAGATCTGCAATATTTTGCTGGGTGACCAAAACGCCAGCAATTTCTACATTGTTGCGGTGTAGGTATCACCTTTCGAACTTGTAACCGATGTCCCGCGACATATACAGAGGACGGGAGTTCTCGGCTGTCAAAAGTTAAACGAGCCACATTGCAAGGGTAACGTCTCCGCCCCCGGGCAGGAAGGACATAAGTGTCTACTTTGAGGATTGGGAGATCCTGGAGTTCCAGCTGTTCAAAAATGTCATTGCCACATGACTGGAAATTCTGTTGGACTATGGTATGGGGCAGAATGACAGTACCACTACAAGAATTGAGAGAAAGATGTTTTTCAATAGTGACAGGAGTAGTATCGATATTCAAAAGGAGAGAAAGATCATGAGCTTGGGCAGCATTCTGGACAGTGACGATGCGCGTACCGCTCTTAAGAGCATGAAAAGAAATATCTTTACCAACATGGCGTAGGAGTGCCTTGCCAATACAGTGGACCCCCGGTTAACGATTTTAATCCGTGCAAGAGGGCTCATCGTTATGCGAAATAATCGTTATGCGAATGAATTTTCCCCATAAGAAATAATGGAAATAAAATTAATCCGTGCAAGACGCCCAAAAGTATGAAAAAAATTTTTTTTTACCACATGAAATGTTAATTTTAATACACACAAACTGAAAAAGGCATGCACAATTACATGACACTTACTTTTATTGAAGATCTGGTGATGATTGATGGGATGGGAGGAGGGGAGAGCATTATCTTCTTACTGTTTAGAAGGGGAATCCCCTTCCATTAGGACTTGAGGTAGCAAGTCCTTTTCTGGGGTTACTTCCCTTCTTCTTTTAATGCCACTAGGACCAGCTTGAGAGTCACTGGACCTCTGTCGCACAACAAATCTGTCCATAGAGCTCTGTACCTCCCGTTCCTTCAAGACTTTCCTAAAATGGGCCATAACATTGTCATTGAAATAGTCACCAGCACGGCTTGCAACAGCTGTGTCAGGGTGATTTTCATCTATAAAGGTTTGCAGTTCAACCCACTGTGCACACATTTCCTTAATCTTTGAAGTAGGCACAATGGATTCCACAACTGGCATAGGCTTCTCAGGGTTAGCCCCAAACCCTTCAAAATCTTTCTTAATTTCCATACTAATTCTCACCCTTTTTACCACAGGGTTGGCACTAGAAGCTTTCTTGGGGCCCATGGTCACTTATTTTCCAGAAACAGCACCGAAAACACTGTAATAATACGAAATATTCCGAGTGTATGCTTGGATGTTACCGCGGAGGCTGGCTGGTAAACAATGGGACGGCCGGCACATGTGAGGGCACATTGGACGCGTCTCGGACGAAAATCGGTAAGCGGGTTTTTAATCGGTATGCGCGGCAAAAATTTTGCGATAAAAGTAATCGTTATGCGGAAAAATCGCTATGTGATGCCATCGTTATGCGGGGGTCCACTGTACTATGGTCAGAAAGGTAGGCAGAAGAAGAAGTCGGTCTTAAAGTAAAGAATTTAGTCCATTGTGTGGTCCGAAACTGAGCGTGGAGAGGGAGTGCTTGACGTGTCGGGCTTTTCCGAGTAGAATGGGAAGGTAACGAAGGAGCATCATCAGGAGATTGACTTTGGCGTTTAGGAGTAGGACCGGAGTTGGTCCGGCGTGAAATGGCCGGGCGATTCGAAAATTGCCGTACCGTAGAGGGAGAAGCTGGAAGCATAGTCAAAGGAGAGCGGAGTTCAGACAAATCGAAGGAGTCAGTCGAAGCCCCGGTACCTGAAGCGGGTGAGGAAACAGCACCAGCAAGAGGTACAGGGGCATCAGGAGTGTCCGAAGAGTGGTCTAAACACAAGGCAGGGTCAGAATGGGGTGCGGTATCAAGAAGGGGCCCGGGGGTAGTGGGTTCATGGACTAGGGCTGCCATGGTTAGGTTACTCCTTTGCTTTTTGTTTTTTAAGAAAAAAAAAAGAAAGAAGAAAAGAAAATAAAAATAAAAAAAAGAAAAAAAGGGGGGAGCGGGGAGGAATAGTTCCCAGGAGGAATGAAAGGGCCGGAAATCTCCCTCCGCGCCCAAGAGGACCTCAACACCGCTAGTAGCGCAGATGCAGCATGGAACCCGTGCCATACCCTACCCTTCATGCCAGTAAACCAGCAATCCGGGATAGCAACCTCACATCTGCCGAGCTACCTCGGTGGACAAAAGAGAGGGCGGCCGGATATCCGCCACAAAGCATACCTCCTTCGGCCACCACCCCCGGAATCCGAAAGGTGGCTTCCAGAGATACACCCGTCGCCCGAAAGACACCCAAAGCTACTCCGGGATACCGGAGAGGGATCGGGACATCCCCAGGCAATCCAGATTCCACGGCAAACTACGCCACCGCCAAGAACCTCAACGGAATGGGATGGACCCCGTTGTTCTTTCCCCTACCTAGGAACTAGCGCGCCTGTGGGAGAAATCCCAAAGGCCAAAAAGAGGAAGGGCAAAATGGAGGGGTGAGGAGGAGGAGGAGGAATGGAAAAAGGGGAGGATGGGATAGGGGAGGGGAGAATGGGGGGTAATTAGGTTCGGTCTGAGGAAGAAGACCGACAGGGCTAATTCCTCAGACCAAGAGCCTCTTCACCACGCCAAGGAGCCCCCCTTGAAGAGGATTTTAGTGCCAAGAATATCTACATTGTTTATTCTGGACCCTATTTTGAAATTGGCATCTTTTTTAATTTGCGTAAATTGGTCAAACTGCAAAATTCTGACCACTCTATTGGGTAGTTCAAATTCGTAAATGGGCGGTTTCTTGTACTCAGTTGATAGAAAAAATGGAGCTCTAAAGAAATAGCTATGAGTTTGGTCAACTGGAACAACAGAATTGGCCAGAAACAGGGCTCAAAGTCGGCGAAATCACCGATGCGTATATGTCGCTGAGACCGCTAAATTCATGGGAGCATAATTCCGTGAGTTTTCGACCAAATTTCGTACTTTTAATTGTGACGAAACAGGCCTGTTTTGGAAGAAAATGCCAAACAGGACGTACATTACTCAGGAGGAAAAGGCACTCCCAGGACATAAGCCTATGAAAGAGAGGCTTACTCTGTTGATGTGTGCCAATGCTAGTGGTGATTGCAAAGTGAAGCCTTTATTGGTGTATCACTCTGAAACTCCCAGTGTTTTCAGGAAAAACAATATCCTCAAGGCTAATTTGTGTGTGCTGTGGAGGGCAAACAGTAAGGCATGGGTCACTAGGGACTTTTTCTATGACTAGTTACACCATGCATTTGCCCCCACTGTGAAAAATTACCTAATTGAAAAGAAATTAGACCTTAAGTGCCTCCTGGTATTAGACAATGCTCCTGGTCATCCTTCAGATGTGGCAGAGCGACTTTCTGAGGAAATGAGCTTCATTAAGGTCAAGTTTTTGCCTCCTAATACCACTCCTCTCCTGCAGCCCATGGACCAGCAGGTCATTTCCAACTTCAAGAAACTGTACACAAAAGCTATGTTTGAAAGGTGCTTTGTAGTGACCTCAGAAACTCAATTGACTAAGAGTGTTTTGGAGAGATCACTTTAGCATCCTCAATTGTGTAAACCTTATAGGTAAGGCTTGGGAGGGAGTGACTAAGAGGATCTTGAACTCTGCTTGGAAGAAACTGTGGCCAGAATGTGTAGACCAAAGGGATTTTGAAGGGTTTGAGGCTAACCCTGGGAATCCTATGCCAGTTGAGGAATCCATTGTGGCATTGGGGAAGTCCTTGGGGTTGGAGGTTAGCGGGATGTGGAAGAGTTGGTGGAGGAGGACAATGAAGAACTAACCACTGATGAGCTGCTAGATCATCTTCAACAGCAAGAGGCCACACGTGAGGAAACTGCTTTGGAGGAGGGGATAGAGAAATTGAGGAAGCTGCCTACTTCAAAGATTAAGGAAATATGTGCAATGTGGCTTAGTGCAAACCTTTTTTTTTGATGAAAATCACCCTCACACAGCTATTGCAAGCCGTGTTGGCAACCTGTACACTGACAATGTTGTGAAACACTTTAGGAATGTCATAAAGGAACGGGAGGTACAGGCCTCTATGGACAGATACGTTGTGTGACAGAGGTCCAGTGACTCTCAAGCTGGTCCTAGTGGCATTAAAAGAAGAAGGGAAGTAACCCCGGAAAAGGACTTGCCACCTCAAGTCCTAATGGAAGGGGATTCCCCTTCTAAACACTAACACTATCAACACTCTCCCTCCCTCTCATCCCATCAATCATCACCAGATCTTCAATAAAGGTAAGTGTCATGTAACTGTGCATGTTTTCTTCAGTTTGTGTGTATTAAAATTAATATTTCATGTGGTAAAAAAATATTTTTTGTTCATACTTTGGGGTGTTAGGAATGGATTAATTTGATTTCCATTATTTCTTACGGGGAAAATTAATTCGCCTAACGATAATTTTGCCTAACGCTGAACTCTCAGGAACAGATTAATAGCGTTAGGCGAGAGTCCACTGTATGTATGTGTATGTATGTATGTATGTATGTATGTGTGTGTGTGTATATATATATATATATATATATATATATATATATATATATATATATATATATATATATATATATATATATATATATATGATGAGATTAAGACACATGTGCAACATCTGGGTATCTTTATTGTAGACGTTTTGCCATCCAGTGGCTTTATCAATACAAATTCTAGGACATAACTTGAAGACAGTAGAACTATGTACAGAAGATGAGGTAATCAGTCCCTCAACCTAGGAGTAGGTGCGAAGAGCACCATAGTCGTGGAGATTCTGAAGCAGAAGAAAGGATCCTGGCGCTTATATAGTAACGTCAGGTGTAGCAGACGAGGGCATATTCACTGGTAGGCGGGATTCCCCAGTGGAAGTAGGTCCTTCCCAAAGAGATGGGTTAGTTGTAGTAGTAGTTGTCGTAGTCGTGAAGGTTATGTACATGTCCTCAGAATTAAGATTCCATGATGTTGCAGTGTCTGACAAGTTGTGTACGAATGGTATACAATACCGACAAGATGAGATTAAGACACATGTGCAACATCTGGGTATCTTTATAAAGCCACTGGATGGTGAAACGTCTACAATAAAGATACCCAGATGTTGCACATGTGTCTTAATCTCATCTTGTCGGTATTGTATACCATTCGTACACACACATATATATATATATATATATATATATATATATATATATATATATATGTCAGTGTACCTTGATGACAAGGAACCAAAAGCTGATTTTGCCTGAATGTAAATGTACTTGTGTTTAGCATGTGGAGAAAAGGGGTAAACTAGACATTATTTTGTTTAGTATAATTAAGTTCCACTTTCTTTAATCAAACCTGTGCTCCCTCTGAAAACAGAGGAGGTTGGAAGGGAACAAAGGTTCTGCCTCATCAACAAATATTCTGCAACTGTTGAGTCAGTACATATGACACAATTAGCAACAGGCTGCCACCTGTTAGCACTTGCAACATTACTGTAGTGTAAAGTCTCTCATGAACAAATTTCAGCAATTTTGGACAAAAATTAGATGGTTCAGACCAAAAAAAAATAAATGGAAATATCAAACAAAATAGACATAAGTTCGTAATTCTGGATTTTTTCTGTAGTAATAGTGTCTGGTTGTCTTTTGAAATACTATATAGTATTATACTTGATGACTGATGTTTATCAGGTACTAGGCAGAACAGCCACGTCCAGGACTTGTCTGTTTTCCTTGTTCCTGAGCTGAAAGCCATCTGCACCAGATTGATTGTACTCACTCACACATACTACTGTAAGTCAGTCTAAATTTCCCTGGATTTAGGATGTTTTGTGCGACTTTATTAACATGTTAAGTAAAATACAATTAACAATGGCTTCTAAAGCAAATGATGGTGCCAGTAGGAAATGTGAGGGTGTCAGTGTTAAGCAGAAACTTGTTGTTAGGTAAGACACACATGCAACAGTTAGGTGTCTTTATTTCGAAACGTTTCGCCTACACAGTAGGCGTCTTCAGTCGAGTACAGAAAAGTTGATAGAAGCAGAAGATACTTGTAGACGATGTAATCAGTCCATCACCCTGGAAGTTTTGAGGTGGTCAGTCCCTCAGTCTGGAGAAGAGTATTGTTCCATAGTCTGAAACAATATGGAGCTGAAGTGACAGGATGGAGCCTATATGCCACCAGGAGGCGAGATGTAGGCCACTAGTAGAGGTAAGAATGTTGTCGTTGGAAGGTCAGGTCCCTCTCAAATCCAGCCATTCTCACTAGTAGAAGTTGACAAAGTTGATTTCAGGTCTGTACCAAGATACCCTTGTGTTGCAGTGTCTGACAGAGTGAACATTAAAATAGTATAAAATACCGACAGGTTGTTAGGCAAGACACATATGCAACAGTTAGGTGTCTATTTCGAAACGTTTCGCCTACACAGTAGGCTTCTTCAGTCGAATACAGAAAAGTTGATAGAAGCAGAAGATACTTGAAGACGATGTAATCAGTCCATCACCCTGGAAGTTTTGAGGTGGTCAGTCCCTCAGTCTGGAGAAGAGTATTGTTCCATAGTTCACTCTGTCAGACACTGCAACACAAGGGCATCTTGGTACAGACCTGAAATCAACTTTGTCAACTTCTACTAGTGAGAATGGCTGGATTTGAGAGGGACCTGAACTTCCAACGACAACATTCTTACCTCTACTAGTGGCCTACATCTCACCTCCTGGCGGCATATAGGCTCCATCCCATCACTTCAATTCCATATTGTTTCAGACTATGGAACAATACTCTTCTCCAGACTGAGGGACTGACCACCTCAAAACTTCAAGGGTGATGGACTGATTACATCGTCTTCAAGTATCTTCTGCTTCTATCAACTTTTCTGTATTCGACTGAAGAAGCCTACTGTGTAGGCGAAACGTTTCGAAATAAAGGCACCTAACTGTTGCATATGTGTCTTACCTAACAACCTGTCGGTATTTTATACCATTTCAATGTTCGAGCAGAAACTTGAACTAATAAAGAAGGTTGAGTCTAGTGTCTCAGTGGCATGGGTATGTGATATACATATAAACAAGGACAACTTCACAGACTTTGCTCCTAAGGTTAGTGTTGATGCTTGTGGAGCTTTACAGCTCCCCTGACTGAGAAGAAGAGTTATTCCAAGTCACCACTACCAATCACTGCAGTTGACACTATCTCTCCACCACGAAATGATGGGGGAGGGGGAACCTGGACATACAGTAGGCACATATGAGCATGTTAGATAGTTTTTGGGACTTGACGAGCTATTGGAGTGTGAGCAGAATATTCGTCAATGGATTCAGGGAAACCGGTTAGCTGAACCTTGAGTCCTGGAGGTGGGAAGTACAATGCCTGCACTTTAAAGGAGGGGTTTGGGATATTTGCTGTTTGGAGTGACATCTGAACTGTCGTATCTGGGCACCTCTGCACGAGAATGATAGCGAGTGTTTTTTTTTCTCTTCTGGGTCACCCTGCCTTGGTGGGAGATGGCCAATGTGTTAAAAAAAATACCATAAATTATGTTCGTTACTATACAGTAATGTACTGTAGTACATGTTACAATACTTGTATTCTTTGTGTCCAGTTGTTTTCTGCATTAGCAGATCAAGCCTGCTAGTTCAGAAGACAACCAGCTGATCATAAACAATTTCATAATTTAGAAGTTACAATTAGCAATATCGTACACCCCCTTTCCCTGTTAATCCATTAATGAGAGGGTTCACTGTACTTATTAGTGCAATTTGACTAAATTAAATTTTAGTTTTAGTATGGAAAATGTGGCAAGTATCTGCTGAAAGTAATATATCTCAGAATTCAGTGAAAACATCAGCAGTGTTTAACAACAAAAAACTTTAGTTTTTTTTTTAATCAACTGTATCCATAGGTTACCAAGATAAAAACAGACCCCTCGAGGGAGGATCCTTGATGCTGGTGAGGGGCTCTTGATCTAGGGAGTTGGATTTGTCCTCCAGTTCCCTGAATACCTTCCATCCCCCCCCTCCACAGGCACTGTACAATCCTACGGGTTTAGCGTTTCCCCACGATAATAATAATACTATAATGGTAAAAAGACAAAAGCATTTAAAAATATTCAGTATTTCATCTGCAGCCAAGACATTCTCTGATTATTATTATAATCAAAAAGAAGCGCTAAGCCACAAGGGCTATACAGCGCTGCAGGGTAGGGAAGGAAGCGAGGGTATTGGATGGCAGAAGGGAGGAGGGATGATCAGCAGGTTACAGAAAACAGCGGGGCAGGGGATAGTACGGGGGTAGAGGGTAGCAAGAGATTGAAGTAGAAAGGGCTGAAGGTATCAGAATTTGTGAAGTAAGTCAGTTGTTGTCAAAAAGTCAATGAGAGAGTCCGCATGAAAGGTGGGTCCATCAGTGAGAAGGGAAGGTAAAGAGAGAGCAGTGGAGCGAAGACGACGACAGAGGTAAATTCTGCGTGCTCGTTGATAAAGTGGGCAGTCCAACAGAATGTGGCTGACTGATAATGGAGCTTGGCAATTCTCACAGAGAGGAGCAAGACGCCTCTCCATGAGATATCCATGAGTAAGACGAGTATGGCCAATGCGAAGACGGGAGAGAGTAGTCTCCCAACCTCGACACTGGTGATAAGAAGACGGCCAGTAACCTATACTCGGTTTAATAGACTGAAGTTTGTTGCCAAGCATAGTAGACCAACGTTGTTGCCAACGGGTGTGAAGGTGGGAAGATATTGCAGCAAAATAGTCCGTAAATGGAATACCTCTATAAGAAACTGGTAGGTCATGTACTGCTGACCGCGCAGCAGTGTCTGCCTGTTCATTGCCCTGTACGTCAACATGACCAGGGACCCAACAAAAAACAATATCTTTATGCTTGGTAAAGATGCGGCGTAGCCAAAGTTGGATACGGAGGACTAAGGGGTGAGGTGTATCAAATTTTTGTATAGCCTGTAAAGCACTAAGGGAGTCTGAGACAACCACAAATGATGATACAGGCATAGATGCAATACGGATAAGTGCTGTAAGGATGGCATATAATTCAGCAGTAAAAATACTAGCCGAAGATAGTAAATGCCCTTGTACGACGCTGTCCGGAAACACTGCTGCAAATCCTACGCCGTCAGAAGACTTAGAGCCATCTGTGTACACAGCAATGGCATGAGAATGAGAGTGAAAGTGGTCAAGAAAAAGAGAGCGGGAAGCGACCGTAGACAGTTGGGCTTTCGAGCAAGGGAGGGAGAAAGAACAGACTCGAACAGCTGGAACTTCCCAGGGGGGTAGGGAAAAGTGAGATGCTACATGTACATAGAAAGGTGGTAGTTGAAGAGAAGACAAGAGCGAATGAAGGTGAAGAGAGAAGGGACGGAGTAAACAGGGGCGACGAACAAATAAAGAATGTCTACTAATATCAGTGACCATTCTATAAATGGAAGGATTGTGGAGATCATGAGAGCGTACATAGTAGCGCAGGCAATGGGCATCACGGCGATCGGATAAGGATGGAACATTCGCTTCTGTATAGAGGCTCTCGACAGGGGAAGAGCGAAAAGCACCAAGGCATAAACGTAATCCTTGGTGATGAATGGGGTTAAGGCTAGAGAGAGTAGCAGGAGATGCCGCTGAATAGATCTGGTCACCATAATCAAGTTTCGATAAAATAAGGGTGGAATGTAGGCGAAGGAGGGTTCGACGATCAGCTCCCCATGAAAGATAAGCAAGGGTTTTAAGAAGGTTCAGCCAGCTGTGACAAGTTGCCTTCAGAGAGGTAATGTGAGGTTTCCAGGATAACCTACGATCAAAGAGGAGACCCAGAAACTTGACTGTATCACGTTCAGGGATACGGGAGCCATAGAGGTACAAAGGATGATCGGAGATGACAGAGCGTCTAGTGAAAGTAATTTGGTGGGTTTTAGTGCTGGAAAATTTAAACCCACGTGTGGTGGCCCAATTGGAAACACGGTCGACTGCATGTTGGAGAGAAACTGTAATGAGGTGACAGTCAGCGCCTGCACAGGCAATAGTGAAGTCATCAACATAGAGTGATGACCAAATATTTGATGGAAGACTAGAGGCCAAATCATTAATAGCAAGGAGAAAAAGTGTTGTGCTCAGAACACATCCCTGGGGGACACCTTCAGCTTGGATAAAGTCCGGGGAGAGCACATTATTAACCCGAACACGGAAATGCCTGTCAGTTAAAAAGTTCTTAAGGAAGGATGGTAGATTGCCTCGAAGGCCTAAGGAGTGGGCTTGGGCTAAAATATTATACCTCCAAGTTGTGTCATATGCCTTCTCAAGGTCAAAAAATATGGCAATAACTGAGTGGTTATTCGCAAAGGCATTACGAACATACGTATCCAAGCGTAGTAAGGGGTCTAAGGTAGAATGTCCCTTACGAAAGCCATATTGACGAGTGGAGAGACTGTTGTGTCTCTAAATACCACACTAAACGTCTATTTACTAGGCGTTCCATTACTTTGCAAACTGCACTGGTATGAGCAATGGGACGATAGTGGGAGGTTTCATGTCCCATAGTGCCTGGTTTGCGGAAAGGGAGAACAATGGCGGATTTCCACAGCTGTGGAAGAACTCCTTGTGACCAAATAAGATTGTAAAGGCGTAATAGGACTGCAAGGGCTGACTGATGTAAATGTTGTAGCATACGAATATGAATGTCGTCTGGCCCAGCTGCCGATGATCGACAAGCTGAGAGTGTTGCCTCCAGTTCTTGAAGTGTAAAAGGCACATTATACTGTTCTTCTCTGAGAGAAGAAAAGTCCAAGGGTGCTAACTCTCTGGCAGACTTTGAGGAAAGAAATGAGGGGCATAGATGGAATCCCTGAGAAATACGGACCGGATGATTGCCAATATCTAGTGGGTTTGCTATATCAACACCGGCAACCCGCAGAACAGGAGCCGGGTCAGGAGAATATTTACCACTCAGTTTTCGTACTTTTTTCCAGACTGCACTCGTAGAGGAAGCAGAGGTGATGGTGGAGACAATCTCGCCAGCAAGTGCGTTTAGCGTCACGGATGACACGGCGAGCGATCTCACGCTTCTGTTTAAAATCAAGGAGTCTTTCTGTGGTTCTATTGTACCGGTACCTGCCCCATGCAGCGCGTTTCAAACGTACTGCACGAGCACAAGCAGGAGACCACCAAGGCATGCATTTCTGAGAATGCCTGCCCGAAGTTTGGGGTATAGAATGAGAAGCTGCGGTGAAAACGGAGGACGAGAAGAGGTGTAAGAGCTCATCGATGGAGGATGAAGAAGGAACCTCTTTAAAAACAGTTAGGTGTGAGTAAAGGTTCCAATTTGCCCGATTAAATTGCCAGCGTGGGGTGCGAAGAGGTGGCGAATATGAAGGGGAAGTAAGAATGATTGGGAAATGATCACTGTCATGTAAGTCCGAGAGAACAAACCAAGTGAAGTCTAATGCGGCGGAGGAAGAGCAGACTGAGAGATCGATGCAAGAGAGAGTATGAGTTCGAGGATCAAAATGGGTGTGAGTACCTGTATTTAAAACATGGAGGGGGTGGGTGGCAAGAAAAGCCTCTAACAGAATTCCACGGGAATCACAGTGAACCCCCCCCCAGAGGAAATGGTGGGCATTAAAATCACCAAGTAACAGAATCGGTGGCGGTAATGACGAAACAAGGAAGGCAATATCCGGAATAGATAATGCCCGAGAAGGAGAGAGATATAAAGAACAGAGCGTATACCACCTATGTAAGTGGATACGGGCTGCTGTTGTAATGCAGCGAAGTATGAACAAATAGCTGATGGTACGGAATATCAGTGCGTAGAAGAAGGGCACTACTTTCATTAAAGGTCCCATCAGGAAAAGGATCTGAAGAATACAATAAATTATAGCCTGAGATGGGAGAAATAACAGCAGAGTGTAATTTTGGTTCCTGTAAGCAAACACCAACAGGGGCAAACTGGGAGAGTAACATCTGAAGCTCACCCCGATTACCCCTGAGGCCGCGTATATTCCACTGTAAATAGGCCATGATTGACAATGATAAAGATACTTGAAATCCGCAGGTAAGGGTTCCTACGGACTAGAGGGGTTAGAAAAGTCCACATGCGGAGGCAGTGGAAAACGTTCAAGCAGCGAAGGAACGGTGCGCTGTGAAGAAAGGAGTTGCGCAGATGGAGCAGAGGAGAGAGAAAGAGCGGAAGGTGGATCAGTGTCCATTGATGGTTTGGTCTCTGCAATATATTCAGAGATTGCTTCAAGTGTTTCTGAATTCAGAGACGTCATATGGGAGACAATATTGGAAATGGTAGGGGGAGGATGAGTAAAGATTGGAACTGTATTGGACTGTACCAAGGTAGGGGGGAGGCAAAAGGGTGGTGGGAACTGGAGAAGCGTGGCAGGGGACAGAAGAGGCAGGAACCTGGGAGGTGGCAGAAGAGGAAGAAACTTGGGAGGGAACAGGGGAGGAAGGTACAGTACGAGGAGGAGGGTGAACCTCTACACTAGTAACTGAGCCAGTGAGAGGGGGAGAACCAGGGACAGAGACAGGGAGGGTAAAATGAGGAAGTGGAAGATGGGTAGGAGGTGTTAACGGACCTTTTTTTGACTTTTGAGAAGTAGAGGGACGATTGGGAGGTGTCGTACGAGGTCTCGTCGATACTGGGGCTTGTGAGAGAGAACTCGAAGAAGCGAGATCAGACTGAGGCGTTGAAGTAGGGACGTCTGAGCCGAGGACAGCAAAAGGATTAGATACAGGAGTGACTATGGGAGAGGTAACCACGGAGGTGGGTGTAGAAGATGGGATACCAGAAGTGGGGGGACGTTTTGAAACACAGGAATAAGAAACACGTGGGAGTCTCCCTTGGAGGCGGAGATGAGAAACTGCCATGGCATAAGGGAGACCTTCTGTCTCTCTGAGGTAACGGATTTCCCGCTCGTTTAAATAGACTTGACAACGGCGAGAGTACGAAGGGTGAGCCTCATGACAGTTAAGGCAAGAGGGAGATCGATTGCAAGACGTATTAGAATGGTCATCGGCACCACAGACTGGGCATTCGGCGATAGATCTGCAATATTTCGCTGGATGGCCAAATCTCCAGCAATTTCTACACTGTTGTGGTGTAGGGATCACCTTTCGAACTTGTAACCGATGTCCTGCTATATAAACTGAGGATGGGAGTTCTCGGCTGTCAAAAGTTAAACGAGCCACATTGCTAGGGTATCGTCTCCGCCCACGGGCAGGAAGAACGTAAGTGTCTACCTTGAGGATTGGGAGATCTTGGAGTTCCAGCTGTTCAAGAATGTCAGTGCCACATGTCTGGAAATTTTGTTGAACTATGGTATGGGGTAGAATGACGATACCACTACAAGAATTGAGGGAATGATGTTTTTCAAGAGTGACAGGAACAGTATCGATATGGGAAAGACGAGAGAGCTCATGAGCCTGGGTAGCATTCTGTACGGTAATGATGCGCGTACCGCTCTTAAGAGCATGAAAAGAAATATCTTTACCAACATGGCGTAGGAGTGCCTTGCCAATACTGTGGTCAGAAAGATAGGCAGTAGAGGAAGTCGGTCGTAAAGTGAAGAATTTAGTCCATTGTTCAGTCTGAAACTGAGCGTGGAAAGGTAGTGAAGGACGTGTCGATCGTTTCTGAGAAGAACGAGAAGGTGGAGAAGTATCATCAGCAGGTAATTGTCGTTGGCGTTTAGGCGTGGGACCAGAGTTGGTCCGACGTGGAACGGGTCGGCGATTTGAAAATTGCCGCACCGTAGAGGAAGAGGCCGGAAGCATAGTCAGAGGAGAGCGAAGGTCCGATAAATCGAAGGAGTCAGTCGAGGCCTCAGTACCTGAAGCGGGTGAGGAAACAGCACTGGCAATAGGTACAGAGGCATGAGGAGTGTCTTGAAGAGTGGTCCAAAGACGAGGCGGGGTCAGAACGGGGTGCGGTATCAAGAAGGGGCCCGGGGGTAGTAGGTTCATGGACTAGGGCTGCCATGGTTAGGTTACTTCTTTCTTTTTGTTTTTAAGAAAAAAAAAGAAAGAAGAAAAGAAAATAAAAATAAAAAAAAGAATAAAAAAAGGGGGGGACCGGGGAGGGATAGTTCCTAGGAGGAATGAAAGGGCCAGAAATCTCCCTCCGCGCCCAAGAGGACCTCAGCACCGCAAGTAGCGCAGATGCAGCATGGAACCCTTGCCATACCCTACCCAGCATGCTAGTAAACTAACAATCCGGGATAGCAACCTCACATCTGCCGAGCTACCTCGGCGGACAAAAGAGAGGGCGGCCGGATATCCGCCACAAAGCGTACCTCCTTCGGCCACCACCCCCGGAATCCGAAAGGTGGCTTCCAGAGATACACCCGTCACCCGAAAGACACCCAAAGCTACTCCGGGATACCGGAGAGGGATCGGGACATCCCCAGGCGATCCAGATTCCACGGCAAACTACGCCACCGCCAAGAACCTCAACGGAATGGGATAGACCCCGGTATCCTTTCCCCTACCTAGGAACTAGCGCGCCTGTGGGAGAAATCCCAAAGGCCAAAAAGAGGAAGGGCAAAAGGGAGGGGTGGGGAGGAGGAGGAGGAAAGGAAAAAGGGGAGGATGGGATAGGGGAGGGGAGATTGGGGGGTAATTAGGTTCGGTCTGAGGAAGAAGACCGACAGGTCTAATTCCTCAGACCAAGAGCCTCTTCACCACGCCAAGGAGCCCCCCTTGATGAGGGACATTCTCTGAACAGTTTCCAATTACTGCATTTGTGTATATACAGAATCTACAGCTTGTTGGTATTCCTCACCATCTACTGATAATATTGTTCTTGACAATTTGTAAGTATTTAACTTTTTTTTTCTTTTAACACTATGGCCATTTCCCAACGAGGCAGGGTTAACCAAAAAGAAAAAAGAAAAAACTGTCATCATCATTCAACACTTTCACCATCACTCGTACATAATCACTGTCTTTGCGGAGGCAAAGACAGTGATTATGTTTAGAAATATTATACTGTAATTCCTAATTTTATACTGTTTAACATTTATACCTGGTATGGCATGTGTATTCATTAAATGTTCAGTCAGAAATTCATACTCCATATTTCAAGTGCTTTATTATCTGAATTGCTCAATTTCACATTACACAGCACTTTTCAGTATTATTTATCACAATTCAAGAGATTCGAGTAAAGGTAAAAAATTACCATATCTGCTTTATGATAGATAAGACATAATTACACACTACAAGAGGCTCAAGAGACATAATATTTTTTGTTTCTATGTACACTACCAGTAATTATAAAACTTTCAGAAGGTTGTATAAAAAATGGAAGTAAAAAATAAAAGTTTATGAAAGTAAAAAGTACCAGGTATAGAGAACAAAAGATTGTAGATCAGATCAAGAGGAGGTTGGAGAAAGTAAATGTATACAGATACTTGGGACTGAATGTGTAGGGAGAAGGGTCAATGAAGAATGGGGATAAATAGCAAAAACGAAGTTCCTAGCCATACAGAATTTGTGTTAAGAAATACATCTTTTAATGGACACCACAGAATATAGCGGTGCTGACACTTGTACAGTATGGATATGCCGCATTGTTTTTGAATGCTTAGAATAAGCATAGTCAGAGGCAGTGTATATGTAGTGTCTGCACTCAATGTGTGGTTGGAGTGTGAGCAAAATAACATTCAGGTAACCGGTTAGCCGGACTGGAGTCCAAGAGGTGGGAATTACACTGCCTGGACTTTTAATAAAAGGAGGGGGTGGAGATGTTGCAGCGCATAAGATTATCCGAGCTGTGATGCTAGCATGCTTCTGGCAAGATGATGATCAACAGACTAATGGTGATTGTCTGCAATGCCTGAATTATGAATTAATATCTCATGATCACCCAGATGTATTCAAAAGTAGTGGACTTGGTCCACTGATGCAGAAGACAACTGAACACTAAGAGTATGGGTATTATAATATGTAGTACTACAGTAAAGTACCATACTGTATAGAAATACATGACATAATTTGCAGTAATTTTACATACCTTTTTGCTGTTGAGAGATGAAGTGTAAACTGCTGTGATTGATAGTGGTGACCCAGAAGAGCTGTAGAGCTCTACCAGTGAAAATGTAAATGATTGAGATATAGAGAGCTAAGAAGGCATAGATAGCTGAGATGATATGGATTTTTGAGAAACACACTTTGTCTCTTGGTACCCCCACCACTTGATTTAGAGGCCATAGTTCATTGTGCTTTACTTAATATGTTAATAAAGTCACACAAAATGCTCTAAATTCAGGGAAAATTAGAGACAAAGACAACTGTACGTGTGAATGAGCATAATAAACTGGTGGAGGTGGCATATGACTCAGAAACAATGAAAACAAACAGGTCCTCAATGTGGCCACTTTGGCCCTTATTGGACAAATGTTGGAGTTAGTGAACCTGACCCTATATCTCAGAAAACAACAAACAATTGCTATGGATAAAACACAGAATTATGGACTTTCGTGTGATAATTAGAGCATTTTGTCCACAACTATTGAACTCCATCAATGAGAGGTTTTGCTGCATTCTTTTTCTTGGGTCACCCTGTCTTGGTGGGGGATGGCTGATATGTTTAAAAAAAAAAAAAAAAAAAAAAGTACAGTATCTGAGATGAAAGATGATGTAGGGAATGTCCAACGAGGGGCCAAGTTAGTGAAGGAGATACTGTGTAGTTGGGGCTTGAGCATCCAAAGGCATATCTGAGAGTGTTGAATCGAAGAGAGCTGATGCAAATGGAATTTGATGTGCTAGTGAAATGTGAGCATGTGAATATCTATGTAAGAATTCAAGGAAACTGGTTAACTGGACTAGAGCTTGGAGCGAATTAGCTTTTCTGAGGGGTTAACTTCTGCATTCAAACATCTACATTTAAAATCAAATGTAAATGTTAATATTGTCATTCTTACCAACCTAGCCTTAAGTACATTTAAATACTGAAACTTAGTTTAATCAAACCTAGCACAACTGCAGGTTATGTTACTGTGACACACAAAATCATAATGACACGATTGCAAATGTGAGTCATGATGACTGCTTTGAGGGGACTTGAGCTAGAGTTTGCTACGGCCACGCTGGTAGGAGATTCGTTTCTAAAAACTTGCATTTGTGGTCACAGTGGTGCCTATGCTAACCTTCCTATGGTGTACAAATGTACCTAGTTGGATGAATCTTATTGTAGCCATGCTGTATAGCCCTTGTGGCTTAGCGCTTCTTTTTGATTATACAGTGGACCCCCGGTTAACGATATTTTTTCACTCCAGAAGTATGTTCAGGTGCCAGTACTGACCGAATTTGTTCCCATAAGGAATATTGTGAAGTAGATTAGTCCATTTCAGACCCACAAACATACACGTACAAACGCACTTACATAAATACACTTACATAATTGGTCGCATTCGGAGGTAATCGTTATGCGGGGGTCCACTGTAATAATAATAATTATTGTAGCCAGCTGGCCCAGTACCTAAAATGTTGGTGTGGAGTTTTATGACTCTGATCACGGGTTCTATCCCCTTCCGTGGTATGGTTTGGTAGGTTATGTTAAGTTATTTACAGTGTAGAAATTAAATTAGTAAAAAATGCATTATTTACACAGTGATTTTTAAAACATTAGCTAATTAAAATACTAATGACAATTATCAACAATTTTGGACTAAATTGTCTGAATTATACAATAGCTAAGAAACTAAGCAAATACACACCATGTTGTTTTCCCAGGGATTTTTTCTCCATTTAACCTTTTTTCCATGACTTCATTAGCAACCTATTTCAACTGAAGGACTATTTTTCAGTGGTAAATAAATCAATAAACCAATCTGAAAACATTGCAAAATCAAACTTTATATCAAATCTCTATTACCTGCATGCACACTCAGGTTGTAAAGGTAAACTATTTTTATGAAATTATTGGGAACTTACTTTATCAGCATCTTGTGCAGGCAGTTGGTCAGGTGAGAATGAAGAGGGGGAGCTGGCCTGAGAGGACGTGGATGATGTGAAGGAGCGGGGTGAGTGGGGTGGGGATGGAACACCATCCACTGGAGTATCAGAGGGGGAATAAGGAGGGCTAGGGCTGATCTCACCATTACCAACCACTTCCTCAGCCCCACTACTGGAGGCCGGCTTGCTGCCGGTTAGGGTTGACGTTGTGGAGCTCAGGGAGGAAGGGGAGGACTTCACAAAAGGGTTTGAGATGACAGCAGCAGTTGTGGTAGACACACTGAAGGGATTATTAGTTATATTACTTGCAGAACTGAAAGGATTGCTCATGCTGAAAATGCTAGATGCAAATGGATTGAAAGGATTACTGTTAAAGCTGTTAGTGGCAGAGAGAGAGATGTTTGTGGTGGTGGAAGATGTATCGGTGGAATCTTGTGAAGGAAGAGTGAGACGGTCTAGGGGTGCACTCTGGCTGGGAACAGTAAAGTGGGTGACTGTGATTGGTGGATCTAGGCTGAGGAGAGGTGGTGTTGAGTCCTCACCAGGCTGCTCCCTCCCTTCCCATGCCTCCAACAAATGTTGGGGTGGATTGATGCAGCTTCCACTCTCTCCAACACCAACGGCACCAAGGGACAAGGTCAGCTTGTCACCTCCCTTTGCAATATTAAGCAACAAGGTATCAATAAAACAGAATGGATACCAATCAAAATCTGGGATGCAAACTTAACTAAAACAAAACATTAAAGCAACAAAATAATCAGGACATCTAAGCACTAGCTGAAGACACACAACCAAATTTAACTGCAATTATAAAGTACTTTCAACAGTACAGTACAGTATTGAATAGTATAAAAGCAAAAAAATTTCATGCCAAACATAAAAGGCCTTACTCACCACAGACACAAATGTAGCACCTTCATTGTTCCCACATATGTCAGTGTTACCGGTCTTCTTCATGCGAGGGAGAGAACCACTGAAACAAACAGTGATCACACTCACAACATGTTCATAAGCAAAACAAACAGTAAAGCAATACAGCATTATACTCACTTCTCTGGTACCTGTGTTCAATCATTTTAGGTAAAGAGAAGTATTCAGCTAAATTCACTCAATATTAATTTTCTGCCAAAAAGACATGAAGGCAATCCACACACATATACTGGGTAAAGATATATATATACACACTTTTTTTTCGGCTCAGCAGCCATCTCCCACCAAGGCAGAGTATCTCAAAGAAGAAAAAACATTCACCATCATTCATTCAATTGCTGTCTTTCCAGAAGTGTGCTGACATCACAATTAGATTACCCTCTGAATGAAAATCTCCACCCACCTCCAGAATTTACGTCAGGTGAACTAGTTTCTGTAATTTTTTTTTTTTAACACGATAGCCGTTTCCCAGCAAGGCAGGGTGACTCAAAAAGAAAGAAAAAACTTTCATTACTGCTCAACAGTTTCACCATCATTCATACATAATCGCTATCTTTGCAGAGGCACTCAGATACGACAGTTTAGATGTCCCTCCAAACTGCCAATATCCCAAACCCCTCTTTTGAAGTGCAGGCACTGTACTTCCCATTTCTAGGACAAGTCCAGCTAACTGGTTTCATTGAATCCCTTCACAAAATATTACCCTGCTCACACTCCAACAGATCGTCAGGTCCTAAAAACCATTCATCTCCATTCACTCCTATCTAACACACTCATGCATGCTTGCCACATAAATTAATAATTCATCAACAGAAGGGAGAGAATAAAGATTCAATATACATTAAGTTGGAATGCCCAGCTAATAGCATATTAGAGTCAACAATAGATTGGTAAACCAATAAATAAAATACATTAATTCAAGATGTGCTATATGGATGGTCAATTAGTACAATTTGTTAAATGCACGGTATGCATATTTGCTGGGATAGCCAGTATCATCTACAACATTCAAGTTATGCAGGTTAATTTGGCAAATTCAGTTAGTATTATTTGTTATAGTTCACAATATATTTAATACATAAAGTTTGGGATGAGCTCTAAATACCATCAACAAAATTCAATGTATGCATGTTCAGTTGGTGTATTTGGCTAGCATTACCATCTGCTAAAATTCAGGATATATACCTTGTATGTTAAGTTGTGTTGATCAGTTAGTACAGGATAACATTATTGAAGACATGCATGTTAGAGTGTGCTGTCCAGTTAGTATAATTTGTTAACCAAAGAATGTGTGTTAGAGTGTGTTATACAGTTAGTACACTCTGTTGAATTAAAGCATTCATGTTAAAATGCCATCATTAGTGATTTTTCTTAATTGAAACAGTCACACTGGCAAAGATGGCATGCTAGACTATGCACAAAGTCACCTTACCCATCAATGGCCCCCTCTGGCTCTTCACTACAAGCTGAGCTATCTGCCACCTCCCTAAAATTACACATGAAATGTAAAAAATTCAAAGCTTTGATACATTACAGCAATTAAACTTAGAGAGAGAAAATACCATCATATACAAAATCACACAAATATATTTACTGACCCCCTCAAACATCAAAAGCTTTTAAATATATAACATATACACCAGTGATAGAAGAGTTTAAAGAAACTAACAAAACAGTTCAATTTTTAAAAGACTTAAGTTATATGTATTTATTAGTCACCAAGATAGTGCTAGGTGCAGTATAAATTATAAAGCTAAAAATGTAAAGCTTGTTGAATGTTGCCAAAACTATTGAATAAAGCTACTAAAATGATACATTGTATACCATGAAAACATGTGTGAAGCAGAAGCTCCATCAGACTTAATGACTACCTTAAAATGTGTTATTGTACATCAGACTGTTCAATGTTCATAACAATAGATTGGTTGGCATAGGTGAATTTAACATTAAAAGTACTAACATAGAAATTGCAGGATGAGAGTATGCAAGTTGAGTAACATTATGTGCAGGGAACATTGTATTAATAACAAAATACCATAAATAATTGCAAGATAATGAAAAAGAGAGAGAGAGAGAGAGAGACAGAGACAAAGCATAAAAGAATACAGCGAGGGATTCTTTATGTATGAGAAGAAAGCTAAGTGCAAAGAGGCACTAATTTACAGTATACAAGAATAACTATGAATATAGGAGAACCCATCCTATTGGATTGTGTTAATTATAAACTGTACATGAATGAAAAAGAATGTATAGTGGTTAGAAATAAGGTGCTTCTTAGTATCCTATCAATTTATGAACTTGTTTACAAGTTTGCTACTTTGTCCTCTATTTCGAGATGACTATACACAAAATCCCTGCTAAACTTTTCATTTACCATTTGCTTGGCCAAAAAAAAAAAAAAAAAAAAAAAAATCTAAAAAGTTATGTAAAAAAATAACTTGGCCATTATATATGAAACCCTTACATTTTTAATAACTTTTCAAATATTCCAATGACTTGTTTTTTTTGTAGGATCGTCTCCAACACAGAACTCGCTTGTATGAGCATTCATGAAAAACGGTCCAAACAAATCGACGTTCAAATTCGTAGTGCTACAAAAGTAGATCTACTTTTTTTTACATATTTTTAAATGTAACAAAAAAAAAATGTAGATAAAAGTTTTTTTTACACATTTTCAAATGTAAAACAAAAAAGAAGATCTACATTTTTTTACATACTTTCAGATGTTGAAAAAACGTATATATACGTTTGGACCGTTTAAGGGTTAAATATGTACAAGCCATTGAAGGGATTCGAGTTTTCCTACTCCTGCATCCTGGCCCTGGACCATACTTGTTAATATTTCATAAAAAGCCACTAATAAACTCTCCTCCCTTATACCTTACAAAAAAGCAATTTCACTTTAAAGCTCCTAATGTAATCTTTATAGTGATAACTGCAATGTCTTCTTCAGTTCAGACTAACATTCACTACAAACAATGAAGAGACTGCTGAAGAAAGCCTCATCTAAGATCAAAATATTGCATTCTTCTTCCCTTCTATTTCAATTTCTCCAAGTGAGTTCACATGTACCACTGACCATGGTTCATTAAACTTTTATAATCAAAATCATTATAACATTTAAAATAAACCTTTCTAAGTTTTAATTTTTATCTAATTGGTGGAATTTAATACAGAAATCAATAAATACTGGATATTCTTGCATTATGATGTCTTACTGTATAAAATCTAAGTACCTTTCATATATGTAGTACAGTAGGGCCCCACTTATACAGCAGCATAGGTTCCAGGCTACTGCCAGAAAGCGGACATCGCCAGAAAGCAAAACGCCATTTTTTCCACTTATAAATGCATATAAATGCCAGATAATAAGTTTACACTAACATATATTAAGTTAGCAATAGAACTAGGCATTAAAAAACAATAAAAAGTAAAATACATATACAGTACACTCATTACTTACCTCAAAATATTTGTAGTCTTAATGTAGGATGAAAGGCGAGTACTGTTTATGGTAAGAAATCAGGTGTGGTAGGTATGGTAGCCAGCCAGGCCACCCCACCCCACCCCACCCACATGATAAAATGCACATACTGTACACTCATTACCTACCTTAAAATATTTGTAGTCTTAATGTAGGGTGAGAGGTGAATAGTATTTATTTATAGAATGTCAGGTGTGGTAGGTATGGTAGCCCATCTTGTCACCCCACCCACACATAATAAATTATGACATTTAAAGTGCCCTAGAACGATAAAATGCATATACAGTACACTCATTACTTTGTTTTTCAACAAGTTGGCCGTCTCCCACCAAGGCAGGGTGACCCAAAAAGAAAATGCTTTCATCATCATTCAACACTTTCACCTCACTCATACATAATCACTGTCTTTGCAGAGGTGTCCAGATACAACAGTTTAGAAGCATATATAAAGATATATAACATATTCCTCCAAACTGCCAATATCTCAAAACCCCTCCTTTAAAGTGCAGGCATTGTACTTCCCATTTCCAATACTCAAGCCCAGCTATATAAAAATCACTGGTTTCCCTGAATCCCTTCACCATATATTACCCTGCTCACACTCCAACAGCTCGTCAGGGCCCAAAAACCATTCGTCTCCATTCACTCCTATATAACACGCTCATATACACTTGCTGGAAGTCCAAGCCCCTCGCCCACAAAACCTCCTTTACCCTCTCACTCCATCCATTTTGAGGCTGACCCCAACCCCGCCTTCCTTCCCCTACAGATTTATACGCTCTCCAAGTCATTCTCCTTTGATCCATTCTCTCTAAATGGCCAAACCACCTCAACAATCCCTCTTCAGCCCTCTGACTAATACCTTTATTAACTCCACACTTTCTCCTAATTTCCACACTCTGAATTCTCTGCATAATATTTACACCACACACTGCCCTTAGACAGGACATCTCCACTGCCTCCAGCCACCTCCATGCTGCAGCATTTACAACCCAAGCTTCACACCCATATAAGAGTGTTGGTACCACTATACTTTCACACATTCCCCTCTTTGTCTCCATGGATAATGTTTTTTGTCTCCGCAAATACCTCAACACACGCTCACCTTTTTTCTTTCATCAATTCTATGATTAACCTTATCCTTCATAAACCCATCTGCTGACACATCAACTGCCAAATATCTGAAAACATTCACTTCTTCCATACTCCCTCTCCCTAATGTGATATCCAATTTTTCTCTATCTAAATCGTTTGATACCCTCATCGCCTTACTCTTATCTATGTTCCTTTCAACTTTCTACCTTTACACACCCTCCCAAAGTCGTCCACTAACTTTTGCAACTTTTCTTCATAATCTCCCATAAGCACCGTATCATCAGGAAAAAGAAATTGTCAACTCCCATTTTGTATTTGATTCCCCATAATTTAATCCCACCCCTCTCCCCAACATCCTAGCATTTACTTCTTTCACAACCCCATCTATAAATATATTAAACAACCATGGTGACATTACACATCCCTGTCTAAGACCTACTTTTACCGGGAAGTAATCTCCCTCTCTCCTAAAATATTTGTAGTCTTAATGAAGGGCGAGAGGCGAGTCAACGAGATAAAAATGAATAAACAAGAGAGAGAGAGAGAACGAGTACAGTGAACCCTTGGTTTTCGTGATTAATCCGTTCCAGAGAGTCTGCCGAAAACCAAAATTCACCAAAACCAAAAACATTTACATACAGAAAAGAATGACAAATAAATATAAAGCACTAATAAAATGTATAATGAACATTTAACATCACACTTACCTTTATTGAAGACTCTTGTTGGTGTATGGAAGACAGGGAGGAGGGGAGAGGGAGGCGAGTTTATTGTTTGGCGACAGGACAAAATGCTCGAATATGATGCTAATATCAATTCTACGGCTTATTTATCTATCACAATTCATCTAATATGACATAATAAACAATATTAATAACATAGAAACATGATATATACAGTGGACCCCCGCATAACGATTACCTCCGAATGTGACCAATTATGTAAGTGTATTTATGTAAGTGCATTTGTACGTGTATGTTTGGGGGTCTGAAATGGACTAATCTACTTCACAATATTTCTTATGGGAACAAATTCGGTCGGTACTGGCACCTGAACATACTTCTGGAGTGAAAAAATATCGTTAACCGGGGGTCCACTGTACTCTAGAATGAATAAAATATGTCATACGTATGTGAGGAGAAAGTGGTGGTGGTGGTGTTGTTGGGTTTATAAGAGCCGTACATATTAGTGGTGGTGGAGGTGGCAGCAGAGGCAGCCATGTTGTCAGTGGCCCTATATACTTCCAATAACATTGGATGAGTTAGTTTCGTGTCCTTTTTCTATTGCTTAATCACTTTGATACACTGTTAATGCTACGCTTTATCACTGGCTGGGGCTATAGCCTTTATCGACTCCTGCTGCTTTAGTATCGTACATATCGTAGAATCACTGAAGAAGGTACATTCTCCCTTCTTTCTCCTCCACTTTGGTACTTTGCTACGAGTTTTTTCTTGAATTCTATTGTGTTTCTCACCTTCTTTACCATAGGGCTGGCACTAGGAGCTTTCTTTTGGCCCATGGTGGCTTATTTAGCAGTTGCAAGCACAAAAAACACTGGATTATTGCAAAATGTTTCTTATGAATGTAGGGTGTGATGCTCACTCACCCAGAAACAATGCCAGACTGGTGTTGAGTGCGTCTGTGGCATGCTTTGTGTGTGCGGGGCCACTGGGACACATACCGTACCACCGCCAAAATCCAAGGGAAATCACGAAAACCAAGGCTATATTTTGACAAAAAAAAAAGTTGCCGATAACCAAAATTTATGATAACCAAGACTCATAAAAACCAAGGGTCCACTGCAGAGCACGTAAACAAGCAGACGAACGCGGCTGGTGGGCTGATACACATTCATTTCCATATTTGTAAAGCTTATTTCATAATACAAACACCTTACATTGTGTACAAGTTGTTTCCATGTTGGTACAGTAGAATAAATAAAGAGCAACACTCCCATTCTCATGTAACACGCCATTTTTAGAAGGAATGACGCTCTGAGTGAAGGCATACGAAAGGATTAACATTTACCCCCAGTAATACTATTGTGTACACATTTTCTTTGGTGTTGGACTAGAGAAAACGTTATTCTTTCCAACACTCTGGCAAGACGACTGGAAAAATATAAAAAATATTTTAAAAAAATATAGGTGGATTAAGCAAATGTCTATATTAACGTTTTATACGACATTTAACATGCCTCAGAGTGATTGTGTTATTATTATTATCATTATTAATATGGCATCAAGACTAATAAGACACTCTTAGTGATTTTAATGTGTACCTGCATGTCAGCACAGTAAATTTAGATAGGTACAGGTACACAAGTATAATTATCAGAGTACATATATATAAAATATGAAATAACTTTAAAACACTTGAAATTTTGGAAAGTTTCCAGACATAATGAGAGATGTGGTGCTCACAGAGAATGTAAACAAACCGGGTGGCCCCTGGTGACTATATTAGAAAGTCAGCTGGGGGGAGCAGTATAGCAAGTTTTGGTCATAATTTGAAATGTCCATATTGGCAGAAAGCCACAAGGTGAAATGCCATAAAGCGAGGCCCTACTGTACATAACACAAGACAAATTTTTTTAATTTTATCTAGACATCACAGTTATACATGAATATGCAATAGTCAGCAAAGGCTATACAAGAAATTTTACAAATGACAAAATAACATATAGCACCAGTAACTGTAGCTCACTGAGTATACAGTCTCAGAACACTATTATGTACATAGCTAGTATACATGCAAAGAATAAGTTATAATACCACAAATGGAACAAATAACAACAAAAGCAAAAAGACACATGTTGCACATTTTTTTTTATGGGGACATATTGTTTTGTATGGGCTAGTAACCCCTTCTCCTGTATATATTACTAAATTTGAAAGGAGAAACTTTGGTTTTTCCTTTTGGGCTACCCCACCTCGGTGGGATACGGCTGGTACGTTGAAAGAAATGAAAGATATTGTTTTCTAGAACTTCATCAAGCCATCACCTTATTACCACTCTACACAGGGGAAAATGTTATTCCAATAAAAGCCTGTTCTGCAATGCTTGTCTTTTAATGACTATTTTAGGCAATGTACCATTTGAATGTAAACCACAAGCTCAAAAAATTTGAAATGAAAAGTGAACAATGTTTCTATCCATCCTTAACACTATCAAATCATGAATGAATATCAAAATGAAAATGGTTTGTTGTGGCTAATATACACACAATAGATACAGAACAATAGAGAACAAACTTACCCATTTGCAACTTTGAGTTTTCCACAGGAAACTTTGTCAATATCTGCACTAACTGGTCCTTTTTTCAACTCCTCTTCTGCTTTGGCTATATTAAATAAAATAAAATAATGTAATATGAATAAATAAACCAATAGGTACATACACGTGTTGTGAATTTTTGTTTTATAATATGTTTATATCAATACTTCAACTAGCATATAAACATTTTTGGCAGAACTAAATATAAAGCCATTACAAGTTTAAGACTCGAAATTGTTAATACATTAGCAGCGTCTAAAAATGTAAGATACTGAATGTCTATAATTAAATACTCGAGTCCTGGAGGTGGGAAGTACAGAGCCTGCACTCTAAAGGAGAGGTTTGGGATATTTGCTTTTCAGAGTGACATCTAAACTGTTGTATCTGCATGCCTCTGGCAAGACAGTGATAGTGTAAATGATGGTGAAATTTTTTTTTTTTGGTTCACCCTGCCTCAGTAGATGACCAGCGTGTTAAAAAAATGAATAAAATATGATATACGTAAGATGTGGTATAATTGAAGAACTGAGATTAAAATATGTATTAGAAAAAAATTTACACACAAATCTGGTCTAACACAGGAGAGTTAGTGTATGCATAAGTGTGTGTAACGAAATGAATGAGCATGCATGCAGCATGTGGTTGGTGACTATTTTCTTAAAAATAAATTACAGGTTTTCCTTGCTTTATATGGTTTTGCTGCTATTATGTAAAGTCCCATTTCTATACGTGCAAAATATATATACACTGTACATAATCTGTGAAGTTTGTAAAGTATACTGAAGATTCCTATTATATAAAAATAAGGGGTGATAAATGTATGAAAGAGGGGAAGGTACCTAGGGATTGGCGGAGAGCATGTATAGTCCCTTTATATAAAGGGAAAGGGGACAAAAGAGATTGAAAAAATTATAGAGGAATAAGTTTATTGAGTATACCAGGAAAAGTGTACGGTAGGGTTATAATTGAAAGAATTAGAGGCAAGACAGAATGTAGGATTGCGGATGAGCAAGGAGGTTTCAGAGTGGGTAGGGGATGTGTAGATCGAGTGTTTACATTGAAGCATATATGTGGACAGTATTTAGATAAAGGTAGGGAAGTTTTTATTGCATTTATGGATTTAGAAAAGGCATATGATAGAGTGGATAGGGGAGCAATGTGGCAGATGTTGCAAGTATATGGAATAGGTGGTAAGTTACTAAATGCTGTAAAGAGTTTTTATGAGGATAGTGAGGCTCAGGTTAGGGTGTGTAGAAGAGAGGGAGACTACTTCCCAGTAAAAGTAGGTCTTAGACAGGGATGTGTAATGTCACCATGGTTGTTTAATATATTTATAGATGGGGTTGTAAAAGAAGTAAATGCTAGGTGTTCGGGAGAGGGGTGGGATTAAATTATGGGGAATCAAATTCAAAATGGGAATTAACACAGTTACTTTTTGCTGATAATACTGTGCTTATGGGAGATTCTAAAGAAAAATTGCAAAGGTTAGTGGATGAGTTTGGGAATGTGTGTAAAGGTAGAAAGTTGAAAGTGAACATAGAAAAGAGTAAGGTGATGAGGGTATCAAATGATTTAGATAAAGAAAAATTGGATATCAAATTGAGGAGGAGGTGTATGGAAGAAGTGAATGTTTTCAGATACTTGGGAGTTGACGTGTCGGCGGATGGATTTATGAAGGATGAGGTTAATCATAGAATTGATGAGGGAAAAAAGGTGAGTGGTGCATCGAGGTATATGTGGAGTCAAAAAACGTTATCTATGGAGGCAAAGAATTCCCGGGAATGTATGAAAGTATAGTAGTACCAACACTCTTATATGGGTGTGAAGCTTGGGTGGTAAATGCAGCAGCGAGGAGACGGTTGGAGGCAGTGGAGATGTCCTGTCTAAGGGCAATGTGTGGTGTAAATATTATGCAGAAAATTCGGAGTGTGGAAATTTGGAAAAGGTGTGGAGTTAGTAAAAGTATTAGTCAGAGGGCAGAAGAGGGGTTGTTGAGGTGGTTTGGTCATTTAGAGAGATTGGATCAAAGTAGAATGACATGGAAAGCATATAAATCTATAGGGGAAGGAAGGCGAGGTAGGGGTCGTCCTCGAAAGGGGTGGAGAGAGGGGGTAAAGGAGGTTTTGTGGGCAAGAGGCTTGGACTTCCAGCAAGCGTGCGTGAGCGTGTTAGATAGGAGTGAATGGAGACGAATGATACTTGGGACCTGACGATCTGTTGGAGTGTGAGCAGGGTAATATTTAGTGAAGGGATTCAGGGAAACCGGTTATTTTCATATAGTCGGACTTGAGTCCTGGAAATGGGAAGTACAATGCCTGCACTTTAAAGAAGGAGTTTGGGATATTGGCAGTTTGGAGGGATATGTTGTGTATCTTTATACGTATATGCTTCTAAACTGTTGTATTCTGAGCACCTCTGTAAAAACCGTGATTATGTGTGAGTGTGGTGAAAGTGTTGAATGATGATGAAAGCATTTTCTTTTTGGGGATTTTCTTTCTTTTTTGGGTCACTCTGCCTCGGTGGGAGACGGCCGACTTGTTGAGAGAGAAAAAAAAAAAGGGGGGGTGATAGCCTCAGTAAGCTTAGTACAGCTGTCATTGGCCTGAAACACATCTGCTACATAAAGTGAAGGGCAACAGTATCATTAAAAATAAATACTTATGCAGAGTTGATGCTAGGGGCAGAGTGGGTTGTTGAGAGTGACTAGTCACACCGGAAAGGATGGAACAAAATGGGTTGGCCAGTGGTGGCAAGAGAGGTAGGGGTCATCTCAGTATGAGCTGGGGAAAGGGCCAACAGTCCAGGATAGGCTATCCTTCTGGGGACAGCTAACCCATCCCCCTCTCCTCTCCCTTCTCCAAGGATGGGGCTTCCCTTCATGGCTCACAGACTACCTACTAACAACCCTCCACTCCTTCCCCAGTGAGCCAACAGCTCACATTTTAACACAATGTAAATAATAAATCTACATTTATTGCTCAATCTTTTCCCCCCAAAATATAAAGCCTTCATACATGCATGAAATAAACGTTCGCAAAGTATGAATTCATTTGGTAAAAAAATAATCGAGGAAAAAATACGTGGAATTTGCTAGGTCTGAGAACAAATCCCTGTCTTTTATATGTTATCAGGAATCCGCTATATGCAATTTTGCCTTATGCGCCATCAGCCAGGAATATACCTATCAAAGTGTAGGGGACACTTGTACTCCAATACAAACACTTGGTCTATATATCCCCTACCTGTCGTAAATCCTCTTTGTTCCTCTGTATTCCTACTTTCTCTTTTACCCCTCTTGTAGTACTGTACAGTGCATGTTCTAATGCTCTCAGTAAAAAAAATTTCAACCCCTTAACTGTCCAAACGTAGATCTACGTTCTTACAGCTAGTGCTCCAAATGTAGATCTACATTTTATTTTTCCTGCCTCCCAAATTGGCACAAGTGGCCTGAGATGCCTGGTCAGCATAGAATGGGTCTTATCACTCAGTGTGCGCAGCATTAAAAAAATCTGGAACCACTTAGTACTTACCATGTGGGAGCACCAGTTCAGTTGAGCACCATGTTGAACAACACGTCAAAACCAGGGATTCACTGATGTCATATTGTACTAACATTCCCCTTTTAAGAGGAAAGTGATGTTAACCCTGAGTTTAGTGGCTCTGAGGTGAATGTGGCCACAAATGGTCAAGGAAATATCAAAAACCTTGATAATAACCCATGTGCAACATTTGTGCAACACCCTTTCAATTTTGGTACCACTGGTAGTGTCACTCTACCAGAATGTCCTATAACCTATGCCCTAAGTAAAAAGAAACAATCCTCGAATGCGTACTACGTGTTCGGCAGGCTGGCTGGCTGGCTGATTGGAAGTCTCTATCTCCATCTGTCTGTATCTATATCTCTTTCTCTGTCTATCTCTGTCTCACAGCTACATATAAATACAATTATACATAGTGTAAATTACTTAGGATAACCCAAAAAATCCAGACAAAGTGCTATACTGTGTTTGTAGATATAATGCATAATAAGCACAACTGGCAAGTAATACGCATTTTCACTTGTTCGGGAATCAAGTGTGACTACTCTCTATGGTGTGTAATACCTGTTGGTTCACAAGTCGCTCTCTCTCTCTCTAAGACAGAGAGACAACTAAACAGAGGCAGAAAGACACATAAGCAGAGACAGAGATAAACAGAGTTAGACAGACAGAATGTTTACGTGTAACAGTGAAAACAAATAAAGCCAAGGCAGTGCATGTCCATCAAATGTGACTGCACTGTCAGCAGTGGAATGACACTCATCTTACACCATGCTTCAAGGAAACTTATTGTATTGTTATTATTATATACTCTGCATGTCCAAAACATTGCTGGGACCTATAAACACTATGTACATATTTCTAGACAACAGTATGACTAAGGTAGGTGAAAATGTTCAATACCACTGTGTTTGTGACTATTTGAGTACTATTTCAGTACCTAATATTAGTGTCAGAACAAAGATTGGCTTTGAAATCACAAAAAGTACTACAAATTGTAATTATCAGAACATAAAAATTATATAAATTAAAAAATGAGAAAAATGGTACATCGGCAACATTTCTGCAAGCAGCAGCACTTCGTGTTGCCATCAGGTTAGTGACAAGTGCCGACTTTGCGGCCTTATATCTCCATAAGTACTGACTAAATTTTTTTTTTTACATTAATTTATGTAACAAAAAAAAATGTCCTAGTTTAAAAAAAAAAAAAAAAAAAAAGTTTTTTTTTTTTTTTTTTCCAAAAAAATTCAGAGCGCTGAGCGAGAGAACGTAGATCTACATTTGGAAAGTTAGAATTTTCCAACATTGAAAGCCAAAGCATAAATAGCAGATATTACCACTTACAGGTTTATGAGAGCCTGTCAGAAAAAATAAAGGAACATCTTTTCAAAGTAACTATTATGTCACAACAGAAACTGCATGGACAAAAAAGATTGCAGACAGTATTCCTTTCATAAGAAAACATATTAGGTTTGTGAAATACAATGCTGCAGGTATTGTAACACCCTCCAGGTAGGCTGACAGATCAACCAGGTTGTGATGGATATATGGGCCAGTAATAGCCTAGTTGATCAGGCAAGCACCAAGTAAGCCAGGCAGGCTTGGTTATAAGAGCAGGAATGATAGAACCCACAAAGGAGCAATTCTGGAAAGTGGCAAGTTAAGAGGAGAGGCAGGAGCTAGTACCTGACTTGCCACTACATATAGGTAAGTACATGGCTAGGCTGCAGAAGTAGGAAAAAAAAACTTAGAGCTGGTCACCAGCACATCACAGGTGTGTAGTCATACACTATTGCAAAGTTTAGCATAACTGTCTTGCAGGAGGTGCACAGACATCACAGCTCCATTGACCCTCTGAACTGCAAAATCCCTGCCCACTGTTCCATATTCTCCACATCCAGAATTCAAGTTGGCTAGCAATAATTCTAATAAATTAAAAGGATGGGACACCATAAGCATAGGTCTATTTCTAGCCACAAATAAGTAATTACACACAGAAACAATGAAATTGTTACACTTTAAGACAAGTTACCTTTCAGAATGTTTGATTTGAATTGATCGGGAGGAATTGGGCGAGCAGTGTTCTTCGTAAGAGTGGCTTGATTGTTGGGAATAACCACCACATTGATATCCTTTACTTTGGTGGTGAGTGATGTAATTTTTGCTCCAGTAATACTACTGCTGTTGCAACAGTCTAGATTTTTCATCTTGTTCACCATTATCTCTGCTTCTGTTATGATGATGGTAAGCAAAATATTTCTTTTTATTTCTTTAGAGTGGTATATACTGACTGAAAATTCAGCAGATTTACCTCTTTTTTTTTTTAATATATACTGTACTAAGAGGGTCATATAAATAACTATACATAACATTTACAATTATTAAATGATTAAAGATAAATAAGAAGAAATTATATGTATATAAAATAAATTCAGCATTAATTTATAGTGGATTAGTTAAAAATTCAGTGTGGGTCATGCAGTAGTCATGAGTGTTGTTTTACTGGATTAAATATGTATTAATTTGGTAGAATTACCGACAATATGTTAGGTAAAAGGACACAAGTGCAACTAATGTGACATTTTATTGTGGTGATGTTTTGCTCTCCAGGAGCTCTATCAAGCTCCTGGAGAGTGAAACGTCACCACAATAAAGTGTCACATTAGTTGCACATGTGTCCTTTTACCTAACAATAGATTAAATATTTTTGTGTGTAAGTCTTGAACATTCAATATATGAATTAAACAAGGCAGTTCAAGAAAATTATCACTTCAATTAATATGTTTTAAAAATTATTTTTGCTTATGTAGAAAGCCTGGAATAATACTTTCTTTACACTATAGGAGAGAGATTCTGGCAAGTGGCAATTTGAGAGGCAGGGCCAGAGGCTAAGACTCAACCCCTGCAACCATATATAGGCATACAGCCCAATCATCTGGCAGTCTGTAAATGATCCTATGATGTATTTTCCCCACTTCTTTCATGAAGTATTATTTCTGTTAATTTCAAATCTGAGCCTCTTACTTGCATGCAGTGCAATGTAATGTATATAATGTAAGTACAAACTGTTAAGTTACACTATAATCATTTGAAGCTCAATTTTGTTTTTCAGCATGAATACTATAATGTGATTTTAGTACTAATACCTTTTCTAGAGATTTTGTGTTACCAAACATTGACTGAATATCATTCTGCCCTCTAAAACCCCCTTCCTACTATGGAGCAAATAGCAATTGCTGATCAAATATGTTAGCAGTTTTTCCTTATAGTGTTCTACAATATATCTTTGTATACCAGCATTCAATCCAAGAGCTATGAAGAAACATACAATCAGATAAAAAAAAATACTCCAGGGCATATACAGACATATACAGTGTAGAAAAAAAGATAGTAGAGTTGAAAGAATAATAAGTGGGCAAAGTTAGAAACTTCACACCCAAATAAACCACAGAGATCTTTCTTCTTTCTTTCAACAAACTGGCCATATCCCACAGAGGCAGGGTGGCCCAAAAAGAAAAACAAGTTTCTCTTTTTAAATTTAGTAATTTATACAGGAGAAGGGGTTACTAGCCCTGGCATTTTAGTTGCCTCTTACAACACGCATAGCTTATGGAGGAAGAATTCTGTTCCACTTCCCCATGGAGATAAGAGGAAATAAACAAGAACAAGAACTAGTAAGAAAATAGAAGAAAACCAAGAGGGGTGTGTATATATATGCTTGTACATGTATGTGTAGTGTGACCTAAGTGTAAGTAGAAGTAGCAAGACATACCTGAAACCTTGCATGTTTATGAGACAGAAAAATGGACACCAGCAATCCTACCATCATGTGAAACAATTACAGGATTTCGTTTTACACTCACTTGGCAGGACAGTAGTACCTCCCTAGGCGGTTGCTGTCTACCAACCTACTACCTAGAAAACCACAGATGTCAGAAAAAAAAATACCCTCAATATAAAAGTGATAAATAAGCAGAATGACCTGATCAGTACAACAGAAGTGAATTCTAAGCAAGGATTAAAATAGATAGGACAAGAATCATTTACATCAGCCAAAAGATAAGAAACAGTAACAAGAGCTGTAGTTCAACATTCCTGGATAAACTCTCATATGTAATTACACACAAACAATATTTCCAAGAATTTTTTTTTTTTTTTATTATCACACTGGCCGATTCCCACCAAGGCAGGGTGGCCTGAAAAAGAAAAACTTTCACCATCATTCACTCCATCACTGTCTTGCCAGAAGGGTGCTTTACACTACAGTTTTTAAACTGCAACATTAACACCCCTCCTTCAGAGTGCAGGCACTGTACCTCCCATCTCCAGGACTCAAGTCCGGCCTGCCGGTTTCCCTGAATCCCTTCATAAATGTTACTTTGCTCACACTCCAACAGCACGTCAAGTATTAAAAACCATTTGTCTCCATTCACTCCTATCAAACACGCTCACGCATGCCTGCTGGAAGTCCAAGCCCCTCGCACACAAAACCTCCTTTACCCCCTCCCTCCAACCTTTCCTAGGCCGACCCCTACCCCGCCTTCCTTCCACTACAGACTGATACACTCTTGAAGTCATTCTGTTTCGCTCCATTCTCTCTACATGTCCGAACCACCTCAACAACCCTTCCTCAGCCCTCTGGACAACAGTTTTGGTAATCCCGCACCTCCTCCTAACTTCCAAACTACGAATTCTCTGCATTATATTCACACCACACATTGCCCTCAGACATGACATCTCCACTGCCTCCAGCCTTCTCCTCGCTGCAACATTCATCACCCACGCTTCACACCCATATAAGAGCGTTGGTAAAACTATACTCTCATACATTCCCCTCTTTGCCTCCAAGGACAAAGTTCTTTGTCTCCACAAACTCCTAAGTGCACCACTCACTCTTTTTCCCTCATCAATTCTATGATTCACCTCATCTTTCATAGACCCATCCGCTGACACGTCCACTCCCAAATATCTGAATACGTTCACCTCCTCCATACTCTCTCCCTCCAATCTGATATTCAATCTTTCATCACCTAATCTTTTTGTTATCCTCATAACCTTACTCTTTCCTGTATTCACCTTTAATTTTCTTCTTTTGCACACCCTACCAAATTCATCCACCAATCTCTGCAACTTCTCTTCAGAATCTCCCAAGAGCACAGTGTCATCAGCAAAGAGCAGCTGTGACAACTCCCACTTTGTGTGTGATTCTTTATCTTTTAACTCCACGCCTCTTGCCAAGACCCTCGCATTTACTTCTCTTACAACCCCATCTATAAATATATTAAACAACCACGGTGACATCACACATCCTTGTCTAAGGCCTACTTTTACTGGGAAAAAATTTCCCTCTTTCCTACATACTCTAACTTGAGCCTCACTATCCTCGTAAAAACTCTTCACTGCTTTCAGTAACCTACCTCCTACACCATACACTTGCAACATCTGCCACATTGCCCCCCTATCCACCCTGTCATACGCCTTTTCCAAATCCATAAATGCCACAAAGACCTCTTTAGCCTTATCTAAATACTGTTCACTTATATGTTTCACTGTAAACACCTGGTCCACACACCCCCTACCTTTCCTAAAGCCTCCTTGTTCATCTGCTATCCTATTCTCCGTCTTACTCTTAATTCTTTCAATTATAACTCTACCATACACTTTACCAGGTACACTCAACAGACTTATCCCCCTATAATTTTTGCACTCTCTTTTATCCCCTTTGCCTTTATACAAAGGAACTATGCATGCTCTCTGCCAATCCCTAGGTACCTTACCCTCTTCCATACATTTATTAAATAATTGCACCAACCACTCCAAAACTATATCCCCACCTGCTTTTAACATTTCTATCTTTATCCCATCAATCCCGGCTGCCTTACCCCCTTTCATTTTACCTACTGCCTCACGAACTTCCCCCCCACTCACAACTGGCTCTTCCTCACTCCTACAAGATGTTATTCCTCCTTGCCCTATACACGAAATCACAGCTTCCCTATCTTCATCAACATTTAACAATTCCTCAAAATATTCCTTCCATCTTCCCAATACCTCTAACTCTCCATTTAATAACTCTCCTCTCCTATTTTTAACTGACAAATCCATTTGTTCTCTAGGCTTTCTTAACTTGTTAATCTCACTCCAAAACTTTTTCTTATTTTCAACAAAATTTGTTGATAACATCTCACCCACTCTCTCATTTGCTCTCTTTTTACATTGCTTCACCACTCTCTTAACTTCTCTCTTTTTCTCCATATACTCTTCCCTCCTTGCATCACTTCTACTTTGTAAAAACTTCTCATATGCTAACTTTTTCTCCCTTACTACTCTCTTTACATCATCATTCCACCAATCGCTCCTCTTCCCTCCTGCACCCACTTTCCTGTAACCACAAACTTCTGCTGAACACTCTAACACTACATTTTTAAACCTACCCCATACCTCTTCGACCCCATTGCCTATGCTCTCATTAGCCCATCTATCCTCCAATAGCTGTTTATATCTTACCCTAACTGCCTCCTCTTTTAGTTTATAAACCTTCACCTCTCTCTTCCCTGATGCTTCTATTCTCCTTGTATCCCATCTACCCTTTACTCTCAGTGTAGCTACAACTAGAAAGTGATCTGATATATCTGTGGCCCCTCTATAAACATGTACATCCTGAAGTCTACTCAACAGTCTTTTATCTACCAATACATAATCCAACAAACTACTGTCATTTCGCCCTACATCATATCGTGTATACTTATTTATCCTCTTTTTCTTAAAATATGTATTACCTATAACTAAACCCCTTTCTATACAAAGTTCAATCAAAGGGCTCCCATTATCATTTACACCTGGCACCCCAAACTTACCTACCACACCCTCTCTAAAAGTTTCTCCTACTTTAGCATTCAAGTCCCCTACCACAATTACTCTCTCACTTGGTTCAAAGGCTCCTATACATTCACTTAACATCTCCCAAAATCTCTCTCTCTCCTCTGCATTCCTCTCTTCTCCAGGTGCATACACGCTTATTATGACCCACTTCTCGCATCCAACCTTTACTTTAATCCACATAATTCTTGAATTTACACATTCATATTCTCTTTTCTCCTTCCATAACTGATCATTTAACATTACTGCTACCCCTTCCTTTGCTCTAACTCTCTCAGATACTCCAGATTTAATCCCATTTATTTCCCCCCACTGAAACTCTCCTACCCCCTTCAGCTTTGTTTCGCTTAGGGCCAGGACATCCAACTTCTTTTCATTCATAACATCAGCAATCATCTGTTTCTTGTCATCCGCACTACATCCACGCACATTTAAGCAACCCAGTTTTATAAAGTTTTTCTTCTTCTCTTTTTTAGTAATTGTATACAGGAGAAGGGGTTACTAGCCCATTGCTCCCGGCATTTTAGTCGCCTCATACGACACGCATGGCTTACGGAGGAAAGATTCTTTTCCACTTCCCCATGGACAATAGAAGAAATAAAAAAGAACAAGAGCTATTTAGAAAAAGGAGAAAAACCTAGATGTATGTATATATATATATGCATGTGCGTGTCTGTGAAGTGTGACCAAAGTGTAAGTAGGAGTAGCAAGATATCCCTGTTATCTTAGCGTGTTTATGAGACAGAAAAAGAAACCAGCAATCCTACCATCATGCAAAACAGTTACAGGTTTTTGTTTCACAGTCATCTGGCAGGACGGTAGTACTTCCCTGGGTGGTTGCTGTCACCAAGGAACAGTTATAAGCAATCTTCAGTATATGATAAATTCTGCAGCATATATGAAGATGGCATCAAACAATATATTCTAAACATGGAGGTAATATAACTAACAACAATGAATGGTTTAGTGGAAAGTGCTGCAGAGCTATAAAAAATAAGAAAGAACTTGGAAATTGATATATAAAAATGTTCCTACCCAGAAAATTTGAAGAAATTTTAACAAGCCAGAAATGAACATACAAAACTAACATGGAAAGAAAGAAACTGAAAAAATTAGCAAGATAGAACCTAATATTTTATTGAAATTTGTAAATGGCAATGTGAATATGAATGACAATACCAATTGAGGTGGTTTGGACTTTTAGGAGAGGATGGGAAAATTATATTAAAAGTTAACCTTGAAGGTCTGGTTAAAATTGGTACTGACAAATACTGTACAAAACAAATGTATTTTATTAATAACATATGCTATTGTGTAAAATTAAAGCCAAAAAATCGAAATGCATAATGGAATCATTACTTTTTAATACAAAACAAAAGACTTCAAGACATTCCACTGACAATATACAGGCTATCTGTGTATTGTTCAAGTCATTGTAATGTGCCTTTTTATTCCTTTCCGAATTTAATTGTACTTTTAAAATTAATTTATGGGTTATCTGTAGGGTGAGTGCCATTGGTTAATGTATTTTGGGTGGACATATTTAAACTGACATAATTTAAAAAAAAATGTGCATTAAAATACTCAATTTTTTTATGTACAGTAATAATAGTAATAATTATGGTAGTAGTAATAATTGTAGTAGTGATGGTAGTAGTACTAGTAATAATGGTAGCAGTAATAGTGTAGTAGCAACATAAAATTTAATAATGGTGGTAGTAGTAAGTGCAGTAGTAATATGTATAGTAATAACTGTGGTAATAGTAAGTGTAGTAGTAGTAATAGATATACCAGAAGTAATAATGGTACTAGTGGTAAATAAGAACAACAGAATGGAAAAGCACTGTAGTGGGCCTACTGGCTTACATTAGGCACAACTAGTTGTTTGTTGGAACATGAGTCGTATATCTTTATGAAAGTGAAAGAGAATTTCAAGAAATGTAACAAGGAAGGGGCAGAATTTGTTAAGAACTTGTAAACTGTTCCAGCCATATTATAATAACTTGTATTCTTCATACTTTGATCGTTAAAATATACTGAAGAACAGTGTTAACATTAAAAAAGAGAATGTCTAACCTCTCCCACTGGCAGTAATACTGTACTTTCACTTGATTACTATGACCAATTAAGTTTCCTTAGAAATAATAATAATTATATATTTTATGACTGGAGCAATGTATATGGCAAAGTGCATCAGCAAGTTTGACATTCATGCTGTCGCATTAAGCACTTCTAATCTAGAAAAGAGTTTATAACTTTTAATGCCACTACAAAAAGCTGTTCCACAAAATTAAATGCATTATAAAGATGCAAAATTTTATAGTAAAAGAAGCAAAGCATAGTCTTCATAAATCTGTTTTCTAACATTCTACAAAAGAAAACTTAAATATAAAGGTGTAGCCAATGTGGATGCACAAGCAGAAAACTTATCAAGAGATCAGACTACACAACTTGAATTCATGCTTCCTAATTCTTGCCAGCACTGCAAAAATCATCCAGTTGCAAGTTTAGAAAAATAAGCAAGTTTTAACTTAGCAGTATTACAATACTAAATGTCAGCAAACTGCAGAACAGGCATTCTACTCAATAATGAGATATTAATAATTATTTCCATTCTACTAAAAACTATGTACAGTATTTTATTCTTTAACACTTTGTTGAAAATATCAAAATAAATTTATCCAGAAAACTTCACACTGAAATTCATTCTGAATTCCTCAAAATAAACATAGACATCTGCCTGAGACTTCCTGTACCAATTTATTTTCCCAAGAATAAGCCTTAGCCAGAAGCAAATCAGCAAAAACACATATTTACCAGACAAAGCAGCCTGTTTTACAGTCATACTGTGCTACTAATTCATGGCAACAGTGATCACTCTTACCTATAGCCCCTGTGGGCTGTGGCAAGGCATCTGCCCCGACCTCTTTCTGACAAGGCTTAGCCCTGGCCAACTCATTGACTGTACTGTCCAAATAGCTTGGTACTGATGTGTCTTTGGCCAAGCTCTTAATCAAGGTGTCTAGCCTGTCTTCAGCAGCATACGTGGCATCTTCTACAGGCCCAGTAGAGCAAGAAAAAGAAAGGATGAGTTGTGAGACATAGGCCATCAGGACAGTGGGTGGTAGGGGAGGGCTGACTATCGTAAGAAAAGGATGGCTGAAATTATTTTAGGAAAGTGGGATGTTTGAGACACAGCTGGGACAGCAACTCAAGACCAGTCCTGGCAGATTGGCACTACTCTAGCAGATTTTATTAGTCCCAAAGACTAATGTAGTTTAGAAAGAAAGTGAAAGATTGTCACATCATGTAAAGTGCTAGCATAACAGTTTGTCAACATCAGAGGATAACTGTTGAGGAGGGACAATGGAGGGTGTAGGAAAGAAGACAGATCTGTATTGCTGCAAAGATTCTCAGCTCAGTCAAGCATTCATATGCCAATCTACAGCAGCATTCAACAAGCAACTGTTGAGTTTAGTAAGGGTAAGTAAGTTCTTTAGCAACTACTGTAAACTCATGAATGTACAGAATTTTACAATAACTTTTAAATTCATTGAAATACAGTAACACCTGTAAAAATACAGAATCATCAAAGCTGAGAACAATTCTCTATAACTGAATTTTCATCTTAAGCATTAAGCAAAACTTTAGTGAACCCCCCATAAAAAAATTAAAAAGACTTATTACTGTCTGTATAATTACAGCTGGATTAAATATGTATCACCTTAGAAGGCACACGAATGTGTAATTACAGCCTAATGTACGATACATTAGAGAATCTTGTTTTCTAAGTACACTTTAAAACTTCATACCTAGTTTCATATTACAACCAAAAATCCATCAATCTTGTTTTTTTATTTTCTTCAAAAAGTCAGGCATCTCCCACCGAAGCAGGGTGACCCAAGAAGCAAGAAAATCCCCAAAAAGAAAATACTTTCATTATTCAACACTTTCACCTCACTCATACACAATCACTGTCTTTGCAGAGGCACTCAGATACAACAGTTCAGAAGTCCCTCCAAACTGTCAATACCCCAGACCCCTCCTTCAAAGTGCAGGCATTGTACTTCCCATTTCCAGGACACAAGTCCGGCTAAATCTATAATAACCGGTTTCCCTGAATCCCTTCACTAAATATTACCCTGCTCACACTCCAACAGCTTGTTAAGTCCCAAAAACCATTCGTCTCCAATTACACCTATCTAACACGCTCGCACACGCTTGCTGGAAGTCCAAGCCCCTTTCCCACAAAACCTCCTTTACCCCCTCCCTCCAACCTTTTAGAGGACAATCCCTACCCCTTCTTCCTTCCCCTACAGATTTATATGCTCTCCAAGTCATTCTACTTTGATCCATTCTCTCTGAATGACCAAACCACCTCAACAACCCCCTCTTCAGCCCTCTGACTAATACTTTTAGTAACACCACACCTCCTCCTGATTTCCACACTCCGAATTCTCTGCATAATATTTACACCACACACTGCCCTTAGACAGGACATCTCCACTGCCTCCAGCCGCCTCCTCGCTGCAGCATTTACAACCCAAGCTTCACACCCACTATACTTTCATACATTTCCTTCTTTGCCTCCAAAGATAATGTTTTTTTGTCTCCAGATACCTGAATGCACCACTCACCTTTTTTCCTTCATTAATTCTATGGTTAACCTCATCCTTCATAAACCCATCCACTGACAAGTCAACTCCCAAATATCTGAAATTATTCACTTCTTCCATAATCCCTCTCTCCAATGTGATATCCATTTTTTTTTTTTTTTCAACAAGTCGGTCGTCTCCCACCGAGGCAGGGTGACCCAAAAAAGAAAGAAAATCCCCAAAAAGAAAATACTTTCATCATCATTCAACACTTTCACCACACTCACACATTATCACTGCTTTTGCAGAGGTGCTCAGAATACAACAGTTTAGAAGCATATACGTATAAAGATACACAACATATCCCTCCAAACTGCCAATATCCCAAACCACTCCTTTAAAGTGCAGGCATTGTACTTCCCATTTCCAGGACTCAAGTCCAACTATATGAAAATAACCGGTTTCCCTGAATCCCTTCACTAAATATTACCCTGCTCACACTCCAACAGATCGTCAGGTCCCAAGTATCATTCGTCTCCATTCACTCCTATCTAACACGCTCATGCACGCTTGCTGGAAGTCCAAGCCCCTCGCCCACAAAACCTCCTTTACCCCCTCTTTCCAACCCTTTCGAGGACGACCCCTACCCCTCTTTCCTTCCCCTATAGATTTATATGCTTTCCATGTCATTCTACTTTGATCCATTCTCTCTAAATGACCAAACCACCTCAACAACCCCTCTTCTGCCCTCTGACTAATGCTTTTATTAACTCCACACCTTCTCCTAATTTCCACACTCCGAATTTTCTGCATAATATTTACACCACACATTGCCCTTAGACAGGACATCTCCACTGCCTCCAACCGTCTCCTCGCTGCTGCATTTACCACCCAAGCTTCACGTCCATATAAGAGTGTTGGTACTACTATACTTTCATACATTCCCTTCTTTGCCTCCATAGATAACGTTTTTTGACTCCACATATACCTCAACGCACCACTCACCTTTTTTCCCTCATCAATTCTATGATTAACCTCATCCTTCATAAATCCATCCGCCGACACGTCAACTCCCAAGTATCTGAAAACATTCACTTCTTCCATACTCCTCCTCCCCAATTTGATATCCAATTTTTCTTTATCTAAATCATTTGATACCCTCATCACCTTACTCTTTTCTATGTTCACTTTCAACTTTCTACCTTTACACACATTCTCAAACTCATCCACTAACCTTTGCAATTTTTCTTTAGAATCTCCCATAAGCATAATATCATCTGCAAAAAGTAACTGTGTCAATTCCCATTTTGAATTTGATTCCCCATAATTTAATCCCACCCCTCTCCCGAATACCCTAGCATTTACTTTTTACAACCCCATCTATAAATATATTAAACAACCATGGTGACATTACACATCCCTGTCTAAGACCTACCTTTACCGGGAAGTATTCTCCCTCTCTTCTACACACCCTAACCTGAGCCATACTATCCTCATAAAAGCTCTTTACAGCATTTAATAACTTACCACCTATTCCATAAACTTGCAACATCTGCCACATTGCTCCTCTATCCACTATCATATGCCTTTTCTAAATCCATAAATGCAATAAAAACTTCCCTACCTTTATCTAAATACTGTTCACATATATGCTTCAATGTAAACACTTGATCTACACATCCCCTACCCACTCTGAAGCCTCCTTGCTCAACCGCAATTCTACATTCTGTCTTACCTCTAATTCTTTCAGTTATAACTCTACTGTATACTTTTCCTGGTATACTCAGTAAACTTATTCCTCTATAATTTTTACAATCTCTTTTGTCCCCTTTCCCTTTATATAAAGGGACTATACATGCTCTCTGCCAATCCCTAGGTACCTTCCCCTCTTTCATACATTTATTAAACAAAAGTACCAACCACTCCAACACTATATCCCCCCTGCTTTTAACATTTCTGTCATGATCCCATCAGTTCCAGCTGCTTTACCCCCTTTCATTCTACGTAATGCCTCACGTACCTCCACCACACTTACATTCTGCTCTTCTTCACTCCTAAAAGATGGTATACCTCCCTGGCCAGTGCATGAAATTACCGCCTCCCTTTCTTCCTCAACATTTGAAAGTTCCTCAAAATATTCTCGCCATCTACCTAATACCTCCCTCTCCCCATCTACTAACTCCCCTACTCTGTTTTTAATGGACAAATCCATACTTTCCCTAGGCTTTCTTAACTTGTTTAACTCACTCCAAAATTTTTTCTTATTTTCATTAAAATTTCTTGACAGTGCCTCTCCCACTCTTTCATCTGCTCTCCTTTTGCACTCTCTCACCACTCTCTTCACCTTTCTTTTACTCTCCATATACTCTGCTCTTCTTATAACACTTCTGCTTTGTAAAAACCTCTCGTAAGCTACCTGTTTCTCTTTTATCACACCCTTTACTTCATTATTCCACCAATCACTCCTCTTTCCTCCTGCCCCCACCCTCCTATAACCACAAACTTCTGCCACACATTCTAATACTGCATTTTTAAAACTATTCCAACCCTCTTCAACCCCCCACACTACTCATCTTTACACTAGCCCACCTTTCTGCCAATAGTCGCTTATATCTCGCCCGAACTTCCTCCTCCCTTAGTTTATACACTTTCACCTCCCTCTTACTTGTTGTTGCCACCTTCCTCTTTTCCCATCTACCTCTTACTCTAACTGTAGCTACAACTAAATAATGATCTGACATATCAGTTGCCCCTCTATAAACATGTACATCCTGGAGCCTACCCATCAACCTTTTATCCACCAATACATAATCTAACAAACTACTTTCATTACGTGCTACATCATACCTTGTATATTTATTTATCCTCTTTTTCATAAAATATGTATTACTTATTACCAAATTTCTTTCTACACATAGCTCAATTAAAGGTTCCCCATTTACATTTACCCCTGGCACCCCAAATTTACCTACTACTCCCTCCATAACATTTTTACCCACTTTAGCATTGAAATCCCCAACCACCATTACTCTCACACTTGATTCAAAACTCCCCACGCATTCACTCAACATTTCCCAGAATGTCTCTCTCTCCTCTACACTTCTTTCTTCTCCAGGTGCATACACGCTTACTATAACCCACTTTTCACATCCAATCTTTATTTTACTCCACATAATCCTTGAATTTATGCATTTGTAGTCCCTCTTTTCCTGCCATAGCTTATCCTTCAACATTATTGCTACTCCTTCTTTAGCTCTAACTCTATTTGAAACCCCTGACCTAATCCCATTTATTCCTCTCCATTGAAACTCTCCCACCCCCTTCAGCTTTGTTTCACTTAAAGCCAGGACATCCAGTTTCTTCTCATTCATAACATCCACAATCATCTCTTTCTTATCATTTGCACAACATCCACGCACATTCAGACTTCCCACTTTGACAATTTTCTTCTTCTTATTCTTTTTAGTAATCTTTACAGGAAAAGGGGTTACTAGCCCACTGTTCCCGGCATTTTAGTTGACTTTTACAACACGCATGGCTTACGGAGGAAAGATTCTTATTCCACTTCCCCATGGATATAAAAGGAAAAGTAATAAGACCAAGAACTATTAAGATAAAATCAAAGAAAACTCAGATGAGTGTGTATAAATAAACGTGTACATGTATGTGTAGTGTGACCTAAGTGTAAGTAGAAGTAGCAAGACGTACCTGTAATCTTGCATATTTATGAGACAGACAAAAGACACCAGCAATCCTACCATCATGTAAAACAATTACAGGCTTTCGTTTTACACTCACTTGGCAGGACGGTAGTACCTCCCTGGGTGGTTGCTGTCTACCAACCTACTACCTATAAATATCCAATTTCTCTTTATTTAAATCATTTGATATCCTCATCACCTTACTCTTATCTATGTTCACTTTCAACTTTCTACATCAGTCACTTGTGGAAGGAAATTACAGCTACTAAACCAAATTGTGCATGGATAAATCTTTGGCATGCATAAATCATTTCAATGTGTTGTAGTTCTAGAATTTACAAAACATCATGCAACTTTCAAAGCAAACTGAATTGGAAGACATTGAGAAGGCTGATGTGAAGTTGTTGTTGCAAGCAGATGGAAGAAACTTCCAATAAGGAATTAATTTAGGTTCAGCTAGATCAAGCTGAACTGCCAGCTGAGGAGGATGGTGAAGATTCGATCATTTTTCTTTTTTTATTAATACATTGGCTGCTTCCCACCAAGGCAGGATGGCCCAAAAAAGAAAAACTATCATCATCATTCACTCCATCACTGTCTTGCAGAGGCATTCTGACACTACAGTTATAAAACTGCAACATTAACCCTTAAATGGTCCAAACAGATAGACGTTCAAATTCGTAGTGCTCCAAAAGTAGATCTACTTTTTTTTACATATTTTCAAATATAACAAAAAAAATGTAGATAAAAGTTTTTTACACATTTTCAAATGTAAAACAAAAAAGAAGATCTACATTTTTTTTACATACTTTCAGATGTTGAAAAAACATATATACGTATACATTTGGACTGTTTAAGGGTTAAACCCCTCCTTCAGAGTGCCATCACTGTACTTCCCATCTCCAGGAATCAAGTCTGGCCTGCCAATTTCAATCAGTGCTAATGAATTCACTCTACAGAAATTGTGACTATGTAGGTCATAATGAGCCATGGTGAATGTTGCAAATCATATAAGAAGCTTGTAAAGGATTTGAAAACAAAATCTACTTATACAACACTGTATAAAGAAAACATCAGTTTTACAAGCACCACTAAAGCAATAGTGTTCTCCAAGCTTTGTGAAGCCCTTGGCATCTTATCCAATGCCAAGCAAGAGTTTTTTCCTTCCATTTTTCATCAAAGAAACAGCTCCTTAAACCTATCTCCTAGCCACTCCTAAACACAAAACCCAATCACCTTCCAATGCTAAGAAATTATATGATGGATTCTAATAGATATTTGGCAAGAGTATAATTATAGCACTTTTATACTATACATAATTAAACATAGGGCCAAATTTTTTCAATTAAATTTTTATTTATATAGTAAGGTTCAATAACTTTCCCCCACTCTATATTAGAGTCATTAAGTAAAGACTCCATCATTCTTTGATATTTGCCTCCATGTATTGCAGGTATCTTTCAATCACATAATAAAGGCTGCTATGAAATTTTATACCTAAGGATAAATATTTCACCTGGTATCAAAATGTCAAAATCATATACTGTACCTGTATTATAGATAATAAATAGAAAATACAAACTACACACAGAACTTTGTTAAAATTTCACAAGATCTACAAATGTGCACACCCTGAAAAGAAATGGCAGTGTAAGATAAAACTGCAAAGTACAGTACCTGTTTCTTCATTAGATGTTCCAGAAGCTCCAACAATAGCAGCTCCAACAGCACAGGTTGTGGATGTGGTAGACGATGATTGAGAAACTACAGATGAAGTTGATGGGCACGTCAGAGACATGCCACTTGAGGGCATGGGGGAAGAGGGAACATCCAGAGGAGATGGAGGAGGGGTGGTGGTGCAGGATGGAATGGTTGAAGTGCTCGAAGCTGAAAAAGTGGGTTTGGTGACGCTGGAGGTGCTACTGGCACTGCTTGTTGTGGTGGTTGCTGCACTAATAGCAGGCATATCTGAAGTAGAAACAGTTGTAGCAATAATATTAGCTGCAGTAGTGGTTTCATTAATACCAACTACTTTTCCATTTTCTGCCTTTTTTTCTATTACACTTTTACGTTGTTTTTCCCTAACGACGTGACTTTGTCGTCTTGCAAATCGCTGACTTGGTCGACGTTCGAACTGTACTGTGCGCCTGGTACGCTGCTGTAGGGTTGTTTGGAACTCTGTGCGTCCACTGCAATGTGTGTTAAGACAAAGTTTTGAAAACTATTAAATTATATATAGCTGCAATGTTATTTTATAAAGAAATACATAAAAAATATATGTACAGAACAAGTTTTCCATCATAACTTTTACTACACTATAACAGGTATTTATTTTAACTACAAACAAAATAGAAAAAGAATAGTACAAGTAATGGCACAAATCTCAATGGAACAACCACAGAGTGTACTGTACCTGTATCTGAATCGTGAGCCCATTCTAAAGAAATTTTGTCTCCCCGAGGGCCCTTTACTGGGAGCTTTCAAACGGAAAAAGGAATGATGCTCAACTGCACACTTCCATAGGTGTTTACAGGCTTTCTCATTGTGCAATCTGAAAATAATACAGTAGTTTAGAAATACACTTCAAAATAAAGTATAGATACAATCCCCACACCTTCAGGCATGAAACACAGCTTGTACTGCGCAATAAGAATGTTCCTACTCTATATTATTTACCCTTACCCTATGTCATAATCTCAATGTAATCTTACAAAGAAATAAATTTTGTTTGTTTGTTTATGGGTGTGAAGCTAGGGTTGTAATTACTGCGGTAAGAAGGCAGCTGGAGGCAGTGGATATGTCCTGTCTAAGGGCAATGTGTGGTGTAAATATTATGCAGAAAATTTGGAGTGTGGAAATTAGGAGGAGGTGTGGAGTTACTAAAAGTATTGCTGGGTAGGAGACGGCCGACTAGATTACAGGCATGTCTTGTTACTTCTACTTACACTTAGGTCACACTACACATACATGTACACGTTTATTTATACACACTCATCGGAGTTTTCTTTGATTTTATCTTAGTTCTTGTTCTAATTACTTTTCCTTTTATATCCATGGGGAAGTGGAATAAGAATCTTTCCTCCGTAAGCCATGCATGTTGTAAAAGTCAACTAAAATGCCGGGAACAATGGGCTAGTAACCCCTTTTCCTGTAAAGATTACTAAAAAAGAGTAAGAAGAAGAAAATTGTCAAAGTGGGAAGTCTGAATGTGCATGGATGTTGTGCAAATGATAAGAAAGAGATGATTGTGGATGTTATGAATGAGAAGAAACTGGATGTCCTGGCTTTAAGTGAAACAAAGCTGAAGGGGGTGGGAGAGTTTCAATGGAGAGGAATAAATGGGATTAGGTCAGGGGTTTCAAATAGAGTTAGAGCTAAAGAAGGAGTAGCAATAATGTTGAAGGATAAGCTATGGCAGGAAAAGAGGGACTACAAATGTATAAATTCAAGGATTATGTGGAGTAAAATAAAGATTGGATGTGAAAAGTGGGTTATAGTAAGTGTGTATGCACCTGGAGAAAAGAGAAGTGTAGAGGAGAGAGAGAGAGATTGATTCTGGGAAATGTTGAGTGAATGCGTGGGGAGTTTTGAATCAAGTGTGAGAGTAATGGTGGTTGGGGATTTCAATGCTAAAGTGGGTAAAAATGTTATGGAGGGAGTAGTAGGTAAATTTGGGGTGCCAGGGGTAAATGTAAATGGGGAGCCTTTAAACCCTTTGAGGGTCGACAGGCCCTCTCCGAAACTCGTTCTCACGGTCGGCCAAATTTAAAAAAAAACAAAAATTATTTTCTCTTATGAAAAGATAGAGAATCTTTTCCCGATCATAAGGACACCAAAAGTTGGAAATTTGATGGAAAACTTACGGAATTATGCTCTCGCAAAGTTAGCGGTCTCGGCGATGTTTACGCATCGGTAATTTTGCCCACTTTGAGCCCCATTTTCGGCCAATTCCACTGTACTAGTCGACAAAAAACATGAATATTTCGCTAGAACTCCATTTTTTCTATCGAATGGGTGCAAGAAACCACCCATTTATGAAATTCAACTATCCAGTACAGTGGTCAGAATTTAGCAATTTTGCCAATTTCACACATTTCAAAAGATGCCAATTTCCGAATAGGGTCCAGAATAAACAAGAAAGACATTCCTGGCACTAAAATGACATTTCCTCTGGTCATTAGTCACATTTCAAGGCCCCTCTTATATTCTTTTGCTTTCCACTTTGAATTTTTATTCTCACAAAAAATATAAGATTTACTGTTACGCAGACTACTGCATTAGTGTAAAAAATGGTATAAATATTATTGGTGCACTTATGAAAGAATATTAGACTCACCAGTTGACGTGTATTGCACGCTTGGCACGATTTGTTTACTTTTGAAATTTGGTAAAAATCGAACATTTCTGCTACTTTGAGCTCAATTTCAAGGTACCTTTCATTGTAAAACTAGTCAAAATCATCTCAATTTCTGTAATATGTCTTCCATTCTATAAAATGAGACCAAGAAAACTAAAATACAACAATAAATACCATACGAAAATACAGTGCAAAGTTGCTGTTTTGTTCCAAAAAAATGGTCAAAGTTTTTTTTTTCTCATTATACACTGTGTGCTGCAGGATTTTTTTTAGACTGTGCACACTGACCACATAGACCCATTCTTTCATATGAAGGCCTACCAGCTTTCTCCCACTAGATTTGAGGGCGCTAGAATTTAGGCGTACTAGTACGTCAAAAACCCTGGGTCGTAAGCCGTACTAGTACGTCCGAAACCCTCAAAGGGTTAAATGAGCTATGTGTAGAAAGAAATTTGGTAATAAGTAATACATATTTTATGAAAAAGAGGATAAATAAATATACAAGGTATGATGTAGCACGTAATGAAAGTAGTTTGTTAGATTATGTATTGGTGGATAAAAGGTTGATGGGTAGGCTCCAGGATGTACATGTTTATAGAGGGGCAACTGATATATCGGATCATTATTTAGTTGTAGCTACAGTTAGAGTAAGAGGTAGATGGGAAAAGAGGAAGGTGGCAACAAGTAAGAGGGAGGTGAAAGTGTATAAACTAAGGGAGGAGGAAGTTCGGGTGAGATATAAGCGACTATTGGCAGAAAGGTGGGCTAGTGCAAAGATGAGTAGTGGGGGGGTTGAAGAGGGTTGGAATAGTTTTAAAAATGCAGTATTAGAATGTGGGGCAGAAGTTTGTGGTTATAGGAGGGTGGGGGCAGGAGGAAAGAGGAGTGATTGGTGGAATGATGAAGTAAAGGGTGTGATAAAAGAGAAAAAGGTAGCTTATGAGAGGTTTTTACAAAGCAGAAGTGTTATAAGAAGAGCAGAGTATATGGAGAGTAAAAGAAAGGTAAAGAGAGTGGTGAGAGAGTGCAAAAGGAGAGCAGATGATAGAGTGGGAGAGGCACTGTCAAGAAATTTTAATGAAAATAAGAAAAAATTTTGGAGTGAGTTAAACAAGTTAAGAAAGCCTAGGGAAAATATGGATTTGTCAGTTAAAAACAGAGTAGGGGAGTTAGTAGATGGGGAGATGGAGGTATTGGGTAGATGGTGAGAATATTTTGAGGAACTTTTAAATGTTAAGGAAGAAACAGAGGCAGTAATTTCATGCACTGGTCAGGGAGGTATACCATCTTTTAGGAGTGAAGAAGAGCAGAATGTAAGTGTGGGGGAGGTACGTGAGGCATTGCGTAAAATGAAAGGGGGTAAAGCAGCTGGAACTGATGGGATCATGACAGAAATGTTAAAAGCAGGGGGGGATATAGTGTTGGAGTGGTTGGTACTTTTGTTTAATAAATGTATGAAAGACGGGAAGGTACCTAGGGATTGGCAGAGAGCATGTATAGTCCCTTTATATAAAGGGAAAGGGGACAAAAGAGACTGTAAAAATTATAGAGGAATAAGCTTACTGAGTATACCAGGAAAAGTGTACGGTAGGGTTATAATTGAAAGAATTAGAGGTAAGACAGAATGTAGGATTGCGGATGAGAAAGGAGGTTTTAGAGTGGGTAGGGGATGTGTAGATCAGGTGTTTACATTGAAGCATATATGTGAACAGTATTTAGATAAAGATAGGGAAGTTTTTATTGCATTTATGGATTTAGAAAAGGCATATGATAGAGTGGATAGAGGAGCAATGTGGCAGATGTTGCAAGTATATGGAATAGGTGGTAAGTTATTAAATGCTGTAAAGAGTTTTTATGAGGATAGTGAGGGTCAGGTTAGGGTGTGTAGAAGAGAGGGAGACTACTTCCCGGTAAAAGTAGGTCTTAGACAGGGATGTGTAATGTCACCATGGTTGTTTAATATATTTATAGATGGGGTTGTAAAGGAAGTAAATGCTAGGGTGTTTGGGAGAGGGGTGGGATTAAATTATGGGGAATCAAATTCAAAATGGGAATTGACAGTTACTTTTTGCTGATGATACTGTGCTTATGGGAGATTCTAAAGAAAAATTGCAAAGGTTAGTGGATGAGTTTGAGAATGTGTGTAAAGGTAGAAAGTTGAAAGTGAACATAGAAAAGAGTAAGGTGATGAGGGTGTCAAATGATTTAGATAAAGAAAAATTGGATATCAAATTGGGGAGGAGGAGTATGGAAGAAGTGAATGTTTTCAGATACTTGGGAGTTGACGTGTCGGCGGATGGATTTATGAAGGATGAGGTTAATCATAGAATTGATGAGGGAAAAAAGGTGAGTGGTGCGTTGAGGTATATGTGGAGTCAAAAAACGTTATCTATGGAGGCAAAGAAGGGAATGTATGAAAGTATAGTAGTACCAACACTCTTATATGGATGTGAAGCTTGGGTGGTAAATGCAGCAGCGAGGAGACGGTTGGAGGCAGTGGAGATGTCCTGTCTAAGGGCAATGTGTGGTGTAAATATTATGCAGAAAATTCGGAGTGTGGAAATTAGGAGAAGGTGTGGAGTTAATAAAAGCATTAGTCAGAGGGCAGAAGAGGGGTTGTTGAGGTGGTTTGGTCATTTAGAGAGAATGGATCAAAGTAGAATGACATGGAAAGCATATAAATCTATAGGGGAAGGAAAGAGGGGTAGGGGTCGTCCTCGAAAGGGTTGGAAAGAGGGGGTAAAGGAGGTTTTGTGGGTGAGGGGCTTGGACTTCCAGCAAGCGTGCATGAGCGTGTTAGATAGGAATGAATGGAGACGAATGATACTTGGGACCTGACGATCTGTTGGAGTGTGAGCAGGGTAATATTTAGTGAAGGGATTCAGGGAAACCGGTTATTTTCATATAGTCAGACTCGAGTCCTGGAAATGGGAAGTACAATGCCTGCACTTTAAAGGAGGGGTTTGGGATATTGGCAGTTTGGAGGGATATGTTGTGTATCTCTATACGTATATGCTTCTAAGCTGTTGTATTCTGAGCACCTCTGCAAAAGCAGTGATAATGTGTGAGTGTGGTGAAAGTGTTGAATGATGATGAAAGTATTTTCTTTTTGGGGATTTTCTTTCTTTTTTGGGTCACCCTGCCTCGGTGGGAGACGACCGACTTGTTGAAAAAAAAAAAAAAAAAAAAATATATATATATATATATATATATATGTGTGTGTGTGTGGACCAGGTGTTTACAGTGAAACATATAAGTGAACAGTATTTAGATAAGGCTAAAGAGGTCTTTGTGGCATTTATGGATTTGGAAAAGGCATATGACTGGGTGGATATGGGGGCAATGTGGCAGATGTTGCAGGTGTATGGTGTAGGAGGTAGGTTACTGAAAGCAGTGAAGAGTTTTTACGAGGATAGTGAGGCTCAAGTTAGAGTACATAGGAAAGAGGGAAATTATTTCCCAGTAAAAGTAGGCCTTAGACAGGGATGTGTGATGTCACCGTGGTTGTTTAATATATTTATAGATGGGGTTGTAAGAGAAGTAAATGCGAGGGTCTTGACAAGAGGCGTGGAGTTAAAAGATAAGGAATCACACATAAAGTGGGAGTTGTCACAGTTGCTCTTTGCTGATGACACTGTGCTCTTGGGAGATTCTGAAGAGAAGTTGCAGAGATTGGTGGATGAATTTGGTAGGGTGTGCAAAAGAAGAAAATTAAAAGTGAATACAGGAAAGAGTAAGGTTATGAGGATAACAAAAAGATTAGGTGATGAAAGATTGGATATCAGATTGGAGGGAGAGAGTATGGAGGAGGTGAATGTATTCAGATACTATTTGGGAGTGGACGTGTCAGCGGATGGGTCTATGAAGGATGAGGTGAATCATAGAATTGATGAGGGGAAAAGGGTGAGTGGTGCACTTAGGAGTCTGTGGAGACAAAGAACTTTGTCCTTGGAGGCAAAGAGGGGAATGTATGAGAGTATATTTTTACCAACACTCTTATATGGGTGTGAAGCATGGGTGATGAATGTTGCAGCGAGGAGAAGGCTGGAGGCAGTGGAGATGTCACGTCTGAGGGCAATGTGTGGTGTGAATATAATGCAGAGAATTCGTAGTTTGGAAGTTAGGAGGAGGTGCGGGATTACCAAAACTGTTGTCCAGAGGGCTGAGGAAGGGTTGTTGAGGTGGTTCGGACATGTAGAGAGAATGGAGCGAAACAGAATGACTTCAAGAGTGTATCAGTCTGTAGTGGAAGGAAGGCGGGGTAGGGGTCGGCCTAGGAAAGGTTGGAGGGAGGGGGTAAAGGAGGTTTTGTGTGCGAGGGGCTTGGACTTCCAGCAGGCGTGCGTGAGCGTGTTTGATAGGAGTGAATGGAGACGAATGGTTTTTAATACTTGACGTGCTGTTGGAGTGTGAGCAAAGTAACATTTATGAAGGGGTTCAGGGAAACCGGCAGGCCGGACTTGAGTCCTGGAGATGGGAAGTACAGTGCCTGCACTCTGAAGGAGGGGTGTTAATGTTGCAGTTTAAAAACTGTAGTGTAAAGCACCCTTCTGGCAAGACAGTGATGG
>NC_091321.1:11536319-11548819 GCF_038502225.1 Cherax quadricarinatus
TTTGACAGAAAACTGGCTAAAATATCTACCAGCTCTTCAACTACTATTAGGAACCTGATACAAAAACCCAAGCATGATTCTGGCACAAGTGCAGGAATCTACACTATACCATGTGGGGGGTGTGACAAAGTATATGTAGGGGAAACAGCCAGAACTCTGGACATTAGGATAGCAGAACACAAAAATGCTTGCAGAAATGATGACCGCAAAAACGCATGTGTTCAACATAGAGACGATGTTGGACACCTCATGAAATTCAATGAAGCTAAACTAGTTATTAAAGAAGACGACTTAAGACGGAGAAAATGCATTGAAGCTGCACTAATTTCTGTCAGTAACACTATAAAGCAAAAATCCGGTAGTTACAGTATTTCAAAATTACTAAGCAAGAGGATATTACCCATCCTGGGAACTGGTGTTACTTGATGCCAGCAGGTCCCTCTCTTGCCTCACCTCCTTAGTTCCATTACTACTATTACTACCACTACTACTACTACTACTACCACCTCTACCCACGCATCACCTCACCTGACTCCCGCCACTATATATATGTGTGTTTTCTTAGTTTTCTCTGTATTAGGACTGAAGAAGCCACTCGTGGCGAAACGTTTCCTTTAATAAATGTCCTGAACTGTACATAAGTGTCTTTTTCCACATCTTGTCGGTATCACCATACCATTTCCTCAAAGAAGGAACACTTCAGCAGGCCTACTGGCCCATGCGAGGCAGGTCCAACTCTCCTACCGGCTTAAGCCAATGTCCCAACCTAGTCAGGGCAGATCACATTCACTTAAGGAAGGAACATGACAACTGACCTAGTAGCACAAGCTAGTCAGGTCCAACTCTCACCCACCCACACCCACTCATGTATTTATCTAACCTATTTTTAAAACTACACAACGTTTTAGCCTCAATAACTGTACTTGGGACTTTGTTCCACTCATCCACAACTCTATTACCAAACCAGTGCTTACCTATATCCTTTCTGAATCTGAATTTTTCCAACTTAAAACCATTGCTGCGAGTCCTGTCTAGGCTAGATATTTTCAGCACGTTATTTACATCCCCTTTATTTATTCCTGTCTTCCATTTATACACCTCAATCATATCCCCCCTAATTCTACGTCTTTCTAGAGAGTGCAGATTCAGGGCCCTTAGTCTATCCTCATAGGGAAGGTTTCTGATACATGAGATCAACTTTGTCATCCTCCTTTGTACATTTTCCAGAGCATTTATATCCATTCTGTTGATAAATTAGACACATGTGCAACTCTTGGGTATCTTTATTGAGGAAACGTTTCGCCACACAGTGGCTTCATCAGTCCATACATAGGAGAAGCTTGAAGAACAGGAGGAGAATGAGGTAATCAGTCCCTCAACCTTGAGTCGATGTGTTCAGTCCATCAATCTTGAGTAGATTCTCCTATGTATGGACTGATGAAGCCAATGTGTGGCGAAACGTTTCCTCAATAAAGATACCCAAGAGTTGCACATGTGTCTAATTTATCAACATGTCGGTTCTCTGAACCATTCATCTACAAATATCCATTCTGTAATACGGTGACCAAAACTGTGCAGCATAATCTAAATGAGGCCTTACCAAGGATGTATAGAGTTGAAGAACAACCTGAGGACTCTTATTATTTATGATGATGATAAATTAAGACACATGTGCAACTCTTGGGTGTGAACATTAAATGGTATAAAATACCGACAGATTGTTAGGTAAGACACATATGTTGTTAGGTAAGACACATATGCAACAGTTAGGTATCTTTATTATGAAACGTTTCGCCTACACAGCAGGCTTCTTCAGTCAAGTACAGAAAAGTTGATAGAAGCAGAAGATACTTGAAGACGATGTAATCAGTCCATCACCCTTAAAGATTTGAGGTGGTCAGTCCCTCAGTCTGGTGAAGAGCATTGTTCCATAGTATGAAACAATATGGGTGATGGACTGATTACATCGTCTTCAAGTATCTTCTGCTTCTATCAACTTTTCTGTACTTGACTGAAGAAGCCTACTGTGTAGGCGAAACGTTTCATAATAAAGATACCTAACTGTTGCATATGTGTCTTACCTAACAACCTGTCGGTATTTTATACCATTTTAATGTTCAAGACACATATGCAACAGTTAGGTATCTTTATTTCGAAACGTTTCGCCTACACAGTAGGCTTCTTCAGTCGAGTACAGAAAAGTTGATAGAAGCAGAAGAGACTTGAAGACGATGTAATCAGTCCATCACCCTTAAAGTTTTGAGGTGGTCAGTCCCTCAGTCTGGAGAAGAGCATTGTTCCAAAGTTTGAAACAATATGGAGATGAAGTGACAGGATGGAGCCTTATATAGCGCCAGGAGGGACCTGACCTCCCAACATCTGCGTTCTACTAGTGACCTACGTCTCACCTCCTGGCGCTATATAAGGCTCCATCCTGTCACTTCAACTCCATATTGTTTCAAACTTTGGAACAATGCTCTTCTCCAGACTGAGGGACTGACCACCTCAAAACTTTAAGGGTGATGGACTGATTACATCGTCTTCAAGTCTCTTCTGCTTCTATCAACTTTTCTGTACTCGACTGAAGAAGCCTACTGTGTAGGCGAAACGTTTCGAAATAAAGATACCTAACTGTTGCATATGTGTCTTACCTAACAATCTGTCGGTATTTTATACCATTTAATGTTCAATCTGTCAGACACTGCAACACTAAGGGTATCTTGGTACAGACCTGAAGTCAACTTCGACTACCTCTACTAGTGAGAACGGCTGGATTTGAGAGGGACCTGACCTCCCAACATCTGCGTTCTACTAGTGGCTTACGTCTCACCTCCTGGAGCTATATAAGGTTCCATCCTGTCACTTCAACTCCAGTGCAGTCCGATCATACAGTTGCTCTATACCGCAAGAAGCCTCTCTTCGACCCCGTCGGGGTGTAGAATTTATATTCTACAAACGTGATATCCTTTTCACAATGCTGTCGAATCGTGTGAAAATCAAGCCTGTGAATGGTGCAATAAATGACTCCTCGAAGTTAGCTTTAGCTACCGTCGTTAGGACCTGCCTGCAGGTCAAATTTACGGCAATCCACTCTCTGAAAGACTCCTTCATTGTCGTCTGCACAGACGACACGGAAGCACTAAAACTAATGGACGACTCTTCAATCAGGACCCTACAAACACAACAATTCACTCTATCCCCGTCTCCATTCTTGAAGTCGAAACGTTCGGTCTTTGTGAAAAGACTGGACAATATCGTCACCTCTCTCTCTCTACTGAAGCACTGAAGACATCTATTGAGGAACAAAACACCTGGGCCTCGGTAGACAGCATCTCAAAGATCCCAACGCCGCATCTATGCTAAAGATTACATTCTCAGACATCTCCATGGCTGCCCAAGCTCTCTCTGACGGTCTGGCCATCTCATATTACCACATTCACCAAAGTCATATAGAACAAGAACGTTTCACATACATCTCCCACTGCTGGACCTGCTACTCCTATAATCACACCACCAAGGACTGCCCCATCAAGAATAAGAAGTTTTGTTCAAAATGTGGGAATGATGGACACGATTTCAGATCCTGCACCATTACTACAGCACCAACATGTCTTAACTGCAAGGGTAATCATCATACCCTTGCAGCTAAGTGCCCACTCAGGAAAGAAATCATTGAAGAAAACTAAAGTTCTGAAGAAGACCTCCAATTCACCGACATATGCTGCAATAACCAAACCACAAACCGACACCATCAAGACTCTACACGCTAATCTACAGGCACCATCGCCCAGCAACTCCCTCTCTCCACTCCCCGACGGTGCTCCCTCCAAGGTGCTGTACTGCATGGTGTATGCACACCTTGCAAACGCAGCAAACCCCGGCACTTTCAACACCACTATTAACGAACTATTCCGTCTGAACAACATGCCTGCCTTCAATTTTCCGGACTCCACACCTTCAGAAGACATCCTCAAGATCCTTCCCAACGTCATGAACTTTACTGCACCTGCAGACCTGTCTCCTGCCCAAGCAACTGCTCCTGTAACTTCTATAACCACTTCCACCGCTGACAACGTTGATCAAGTTGCCTCAGCCACCGTCTCCCACCTCTCCCAGCCTGCTGTTACACAACCATTACACCTCACAGCTGCTCCTGTCGACCCTCAGTCACCTGCTACCACCACTGTAGATTCTCCCAGTGAATTCACTCCAGAAGAGGAAGATAACGACGACTCCAGTAAACCCTCATGGGAAAACCTTACCTTTTACACTTCTCCTTCAAATACTGACACCATGACCTGTACTGAACTCTACAAAAGCCTTGGTGCTGGAACAGTCAAGTATGCATGTGAATCACCGCTTCACTTCACACTCACCCAAGTTCTTGAATTCATCAAGCCTCTACGTTTCACCTTCAGCAACAAGGCTAAACTATACCACCTATCTAGAAGCAGCTTCAAAAAGTTCGAAAATGGCTCCATTGCTAACCTGCCTCCTCAGTTACTCCTATAACTGTGGAAAAAGACACTCATACCATTTACTCCTATAACTCCCATATGTGTTCTACCCTCTGATGTGACCTAGCCTGCTGCCAGCTACTCAAGATTCAAGACTTCAACTACCACAAGTTCAATGCAACAGTCCCTGCTATTCCTGTTCTCAAGTCTGCCCCACGATCGCCTTAGCTGCTGGGTTAAGCCCTGGCTCTATTTCTCTTACTAAGAACACTCCTCTCCAGAGCTATTCTTCATCTGTCCCGTCTTCCACGCTCATCCCATTGGGATCTTACCTAAACTTGTTTGCTTTTGTTTGCTTTCAACTCCATATTGTTTCAAACTTTGGAACAATGCTCTTCTCCAGACTGAGGGACTGACCAGCTCAAAACTTTAAGGGTGATGGACTGATTACATCGTCTTCAAGTCTCTTCTGCTTCTATCAACTTTTCTGTACTCGACTGAAGAAGCCTACTGTGTAGGCGAAACGTTTCGAAATAAAGATACCTAACTGTTGCATATGTGTCTTACCTAACAACTCTTGGGTATCTTTATTGAGGAAACGTTTCGCCACACAGTGGCTTCATCAGTCCATACAAAGGAGAATCTTGAAGAACAGGAGGAGAATGAGGTAATCAGTCCCTCAACCTTGAGTCGATGTGGTCAGTCCATCAATCTTGATACGAAGCCAAGGTTTCTATTAGCTTTATTGCGAACACTTATGCACTGTTGTCTTGGTTTCAGATTACTGCTAACCAGAACTCCTAAATCTTTTTCGCAATCCGTAATATTAAGATCTACATTTAGTTTATATTTGGCATGGTTATTGTCCTGTCCAACATTTAGAACTTTGCATTCGTCTATATTAAACTGCATCTGCCATTTCTCCGACCACTGCATCAGTCTATTCAAATCTTCCTGGAGTGCTCTAATATCCTCATCAGAATGAATTCGACGGCCTATTTTGGTGTCAACGGCAAACTTGCTGATGTCGCTCTTTATGCCCTCATCTATGTCGTTTATGTATATTGTGAACAGCACGGGGCCCAACACTCACCCCTGTGGAACACCGCTCGTGACACTTCCCCACTCTGATTTCTCCCCATTTATGCAAACTCTCTGCTGCCTATTTGTCAACCATGCCTCTATCCAGGAAAAATTTCTCCTCCTATTCCATGTGCCTTAATTTTCCTCAATAGTCTCTGATGTGGGACCCTGTCAAAAGCCTTACTGAAGTCCATATACACAATATCATATTCGTTACCATGATCTACCTCCTCAAATACCTTAGTGAAAAAAGTTAATAAATTCGTAAGGCGGGAACGCCCCTTTGTAAAACCATGCTGAGATTCGTTGATTAATTTGTGCTTTTCAAGGTGGCTACGAACTGCCTCGGCAATTATTGATTCCATAAATTTTCCCACTATGGAGGTTAGGCTTATCGGTCTATGAAAGTTAAGACACATGTGCAACATCTGGATATCTTTATTGTAGACGTTTCGCCATCCAGTGGCTTTATCAATACAGATTCTAGGACATAATAGGAAGACAGTAGAACTATATACAAAAGATGAGGTAATCAGTCCCTCGGCCTTGGAGTTAGTGTTCACAGCATCGTGGTGGAGGAGAATCTGGAGCAAAGGCAAGAAGACTGGCGGTTATATAGGCGTCAGTGGATAGGGACATCTACAAGACCTTCTTCACGGCTGCTGCAACTAACCCATCTCTTTGGGAAGGACCTACTTCCACTGGGAAATCCCGCCTACCAGTGACTGCCCTCGTCTGCTGCCCGTCCCTATCCACTGACGCCAATATAACCGCCAGTCTTCTTGCCTTTGCTCCATATTCTCCTCCACCACGATGCTGTGAACACTAACTCCAAGGCCGAGGGACTGATTACCTCATCTTTTGTATATAGTTCTACTGTCTTCCTATTATGTCCTAGAATCTGTATTGATAAAGCCACTGGATGGCGAAACGTCTATAATAAAGATATCCAGATGTTGCACATGTGTCTTAACTTTCATATTGTCGGTATTTTATACCTTTCTTGCACAACTTATCGGTCTATAGCTCGAAGCTAAGGACCTGTCACCTGCTTTGAAAATAGGTATCACATTTGCCATTTTCCACTTATCTGGCACCATGCCAGTCTGTAGTGATATGCTGAAAAGATTAGCCAGAGGTTTGCTAAGCTCCTCTTTACATTCCTTTAGAACCCTTGCATACAGTTCATCAGGGCCTGGTGATTTGTTAGGTTTTAATTTATCAATTTGCCTAAGAACCATGTCACTTGTGACCCTAATCGTGCATAGTTTATTATCATCCTGTTCTACATAATTTATTATTTCTGGAATATCGCTAGTATCTTCCTGAGTAAAAACTGAGAGGAAGTATGTGTTAAATATTCTACACATTTCCTTATCACTGTCTGTGAGCTGACCCCAGTAACTTTTGAGTGGGTCTATCTTGTCCCTGATCTTACTTCTGTATACCTGATCTTGATAAATTAGACACATGTGCAACTCTTGGGTATCTTTATTGAGGAAACGTTTCGCCACACAGTGGCTTCATCAGTCCATACAAAGGAGAATCTTGAAGAACAGGAGGAGAATGAGGTAATCAGTCCCTCAACCTTGAGTCGATGTGGTCAGTCCATCAATCTTGAATAGATTGATGGACTGACCACATCGACTCAAGGTTGAGGGACTGATTACCTCATTCTCCTCCTGTTCTTCAAGATTCTCCTTTGTATGGACTGATGAAGCCACTGTGTGGCGAAACGTTTCCTCAATAAAGATACCCAAGAGTTGCACATGTGTCTAATTTATCAACATGTCGGTTCTCTGAACCATTCATCTACAAATACCTGATCTTACTTCTGTATACCTGAAAGAATCCTTTTGGTTTAGTCTTCGATTCTGTATGTAAACACGTAAATAATTATGTAAGCTGATTCCAAATCTTTACTTAGCATGTCTAATTTTTTTTTTTAGTTACTGATCCGTATTATCTATTTTACATAAGAACATATGAATTGTGTGGCATGCAAAGAGGACGTAACCTTTATTCGGCGCATGTACACACCCTCATTTACAGGCTATCTCCCCTAACCAGCGAACCAGGTGACTGAGGGTTGTGCAACACTGGTATATAATACCGACAAGATGAAATTAAGACACATGTGCAACATCTGGGTATCTTTATTGTAGACGTTTCGCCATCCAGTGGCTTTATCAATACAAATTCCAGGACATAATTTGAAGATAGTAGGACTATATACAGAAGATGAGGTAATCAGTCCCTTAACCTAGGTGAGAAGAACACCATCGTCGTGGAGATTCTGAAGCAGAAGCAGGGAGCCTGGCGCTTATATACTAACGTCAGGTCAGGAGTAGCAGATGAGGGCATAGTCACTGGTAGGCGGGATTCCCCAGTGGAAGTAGGTCCTTCCCAAAGAGATGGGTTAGTTGTAGTAGTAGTTGTCGTAGTCGTGAAGGTTATGTACATGTCCTCAGAATCAAGATTCCATGATGTTGCAGTGTCTGACGAGTTGTGCAACACTGGTATATAATACCGAGAAGATGAAATTAATTTTATTTCTTGCACTTCGACTGTTAGCATAAAATACCATCATATTGGATAAGTTTGTGAGCAGACCTTCTACAGCGTTCTTCCATTCCTGTGTTGTTATGTGGGATAGTGATGATGAAGTTTCTTGGCAAGTGGTTCAGCTATGTTATAGAAGCCACTATTCAAGACACATGTGCAACATCTGGGTATCTTTATTGTAGTCGTTTCGCCATCCAGTGGCTTTATCAATACAAATTCCAGGACATAACTTGAAGATAGTAGGACTATATACAGAAGATGAGGTAATCAGTCCCCTGGATGGCGAAACGTCTACAATAAAGATACCCAGATGTTGCACATGTGTCTTAATTTCATCTTGACTGAGGGTTGACGATGGGGCCCCGTCGTTCAACCAGTATCCAGGTTGTTAGGTAAGACACATATGCAACAGTTAGGTATCTTTATTTCGAAACGTTTCTCCTACACAGTAGGCTTCTTCAGTCGAGTACAGAAAAGTTGATAGAAGCAGAAGAGACTTGAAGACGATGTAATCAGTCCATCACCCTTAAAGTTTTGAGGTGGTCAGTCCCTCAGTCTAGAGAAGAGCATTGTTTCATAGTCTGAAACAATATGGAGTTGAAGTGACAGGATGGAGCCTTATATAGCGCCAGGAGGTGAGACGTAGGTCACTAGCAGAACGCAGATGTTGGGAGGTCAGGTCCCTCTCAAATCCAGCCGTTCTCACTAGTAGAGGTTGTCGAAGTTGAATGCAGGTCTGTACCAAGATACCCTGATTACATCGTCTTCAAGTCTCTTCTGCTTCTATCAACTTTTCTGTACTCGACTGAAGAAGCCTACTGTGTAGGCGAAACGTTTCGAAATAAAGATACCTAACTGTTGCATATGTGTCTTACCTAACAACCTGTCGGTATTTTATACCATTTTAATGTTCAGTACCCAGGTTCCAGCCAATGAGAAGATGGTTTTGGCAATCGCAGAGGTTATGTGGGTACCACTCTCCTGTCTGCCCTTGTCATTCCCATTCTAGAGCTAGTTGAAGCACGGTCTGCTCTCTAGTGGCTTCTATTCTGCCTTGCTTAATTTCATCTTGTCGGTATTATATACCATTCTTGCACAACTTGTCAGACTCTGCAACATCATGGAATCTTGATTCTGAGGACATGTACATAACCTTCACGACTACGACAACTACTACTACAACTAACCCATCTCTTTGGGAAGGACCTACTTCCACTGGGGAATCCCGCCTACCAGTGACTATGCCCTCGTCTACTACACCTGACGTTACTATATAAGCACCAGGCTCCTTGCTTCTGCTTCAGAATCTCCACGACTATGGTGCTCTTCGCACCTACTTCTAGGTTGAGGGACTGATTACCTCATCTTCTGTACATAGTTCTACCGTCTTCAAGTTGTAAAGTAAAAGGACACAAGTGCAACTAATGTGACATTTATTGTGGCAACGTTTCGCTCTCCAGGAGCTTTATCAAGCCATTACAAACAATACATGGACACAGAGGGTATATAAAGGCTCAGAGTGTCCATGTATTGTTTGTAATGGCTTGATAAAGCTCCTGGAGAGCGAAACGTTGCCACAATAAATGTCACATTAGTTGCACTTGTGTCCTTTTACTTTACATATTGTCGGTAATTCTACCAACTTTATTACGTCTTCAAGTTATGTCCTAGAATTTGTATTGATAAAGCCACTGGATGGCGAAACGTCTACAATAAAGATACCCAGATGTTGCACATGTGTCTTAATTTCATCTTACCGTGGAGTGCATTAATACCTATTGTTGTACATAGTGTATTTAGTGTACATACTTCTGTTCTAAATTGGTGAAGGATAATATAAGTCAAAAGTTTTCTGCTGTGTTTATTTTGCTCCCTTTACACCCAGGATAACAGGCCATTTGGACTCCTGGGTTGTAATAAATAGCGAAGCACTGCGACAGTCCCACTGTTCCATGTTAGGCAGGTTCAACACACCCACTCAAGCACAATGTGCAAATGAAATGTGTTAATATATAAGGGACTTTATCAACAGATCCCTAGCTTCATTACATTAATGATATACAACACCGGCATGTAGATAAATTAGACATACGTGCAACACTTGGGTAACTTTATATTGAAGACGTTCATCGCCAGTCGTGTTAAAAGTTTTCAAAATATATGTATAGATACTCCAGGTGCTGCACTTGTCTAATTCATAAGACCCCCCCTAAAGCTGTCTTCAAGAGGGACCCGATAAATGCCTAAGTCAGTTCTTGAACGAAGAATTACACACATGTACAACAACAGGGTATCTTCATTATGTAGACGTTTCGCGAACCATTGGCTTTATCAGTATAATTCAAGGACAAAAGCAGAAGACTGAAGAAGTTGAAAATGAGGTCATCAGCCCCTCAGTCTAGGAGTCCATGAGCAGGTGTTAGTACCGTAGTTTGATGAATCTGAAGCTCGGGAGGAAAAAGTGGACTTGTATACTGGAGTCAAATGAGATGCAGTAGATAACGGTACTATCACTGGCATTCAGGATTTCCCAGAGGAACAGAGAACATTTCCACAACTACTTACTACCGCTGGCCCAACTCTTGGACAAGACCTACTTCCACTGGGGTATCCCGCCTACCACTGACAATGCCTTCATTTGTTGCATCTCATCTGACGTTAGTATATAAGCCCACTTCTTTCTCCTATGGTTCAGGTTAATCAAGACTACGGTACTAAACACCTGCTCCTAGGCTGAGGGACGATTACCTCATCTTCAACCTCTTCAGTCTTCTATTTTTGTCCCTGTACTGTATTGATAAAGCCACAGGTTTGTGAAACGTCTACATAAAAAAGATACCCTGTTGTTGTACGTGTCTAATTCTTCAACTTATAGGTATTGTATATCATTAATGTTATGATACAATTCTTGATCAACTGGGCTGTGATCCCTATTGTTCCGCAATAGGTAGCCAGCACCAACAGCCCTACTGATTACGCAATGAGTAGGACTATAATCAAGCCTCGACGGAAAAGGAAGGGGAAGTAACCCAGGGAATTGTGTACAGGTAATCTACAAATAATTTGTTCAGTTGCCAGCTCGTCAACAATGCTCAAAATACGACAACATTTTGTAAAGTGGCATGTTCCAGGCATTTTTAATTAAAATATCAAACACGTAACAGAACTTACCCATGTGTTGTTCATATGTTGTTAACTCGTTAGCAATGCTCAAAATATGTGAAGAATTTATTGCGATATTTCCTGTAGCAAAAAAACCTTCCGTGCTGGATTAATTCTGATCTCGGATTCAAAATCAGAATACTGTACTCTAATTAGTCTGAAGCACATACTTTTTACTTCAGTAGTCTTTTGTTGCTGTCCAGTGTAATTATTCATATAAGTAACCTAATGATTATTCAAGATATCAGTATATAGGCATTTAATAAAAGCCTAAATGGGAAACATTACTCCCATATAACATAAGGGGGTTACAAAAGCTATTAGTCTTGGTCAACTATTATATCAGAAGAATTAATACTAGTAGGGTTTGATCAGCTATGGGAAGCTGGAAGCAGGTTTGCAATAAACACGAAGATAATTCACTAAGTATAAAGCACTCAGTGCGTTTCCTCTTCCTTCAGATGTAAGGGGAATTACCGAAAAACTCCAAATATTCTTCAAGAGAGACGTAATACGTTCATGAAACAGTTCTTAATCAGCCAAGGTTTGGTGCCTAATTTGGACTGTGCACCAACATGATTTGGCCGTCATCCAAGAGACCTGATCTGAGACTTAGTCACGGGGGTGATGATCCAGCAGGGTAAACGGCAGGGAAGGGGTGACATTCCAGGGAAGGGGATGCGTACCAGGGAAGGGGATGTGTCCCAGGAAAGGGGAAGTGTCTCAGGGAAGGGGATGTGTCCCAGGGGAAGGGGGGGGGGTGGAAGTCAGAAAAGAGTGGTGGAAGAGCAGCAGCAGCATCAACACAAGGAGGACGTTGAGGCCTGGCATCCCTCAAGCCATGAAGAGTATGACGTCACCCTCGACTCCCTCTTACCTCAAGTCCTAACCAACACGCTTTCTCCCTACTACAACACCCATCCATGCTTTCCCTCCACATCTATCCTCTTTCTGCCTTACACATCCTACACACACTATCCCTCATCCTATAGTAACTCCAGTCCTGCTGATCAGAAACCTTTTAGCTGCTGTAACTACTGGGCCCACAGTAGAATGCTTGAAGATATTTTATTCAATTCAAGTTTATTCTCTATAATGGTTACTATGTGGGGTTTACAGGTTTTGGGTATTTTGTGGTTTACATGTTATAAAATACTAATTACGGAGGGGGCCACTAGGAGTTGATGAATCATCCCAGCTAAGGTTAACATCTTTCATTACCTCAAGTATGCG